>NW_020291957.1:44541-122902 GCF_003184865.1 Aspergillus homomorphus CBS 101889 | reverse complement strand
GTGAAGCCTTTGCAAACGCCCAGGCTGCAGAGGAAGCAGCCGGTGATACAGGGCCTGCAGAGGGTCAACCTCGCCGCCGCGCGCCGCCTCGCTGCAGCATGTGTGGTGTTCTTGGATATACACGTACGAGGTGTTTAACAAGGAAGGATTAAGCATAATTGCAGGCGTTTAAACAGCTATATAAACGTTTAAGAATACTGCATTTTTTGTATGTAAATCAAAATTCCGATATGGGTGGCATAACCGGCTGCTTGCCAAGACTGCGGTGGCCGACTCGCTTACGTGGCCGACTCGCTTACCGATTACGTTAGATAAGCTTAGTCACCCCAAGTTTTCAGCCACACCCCGCGATCGGCCATGTGGATGTGAATGTGGCTGTGGCTGTGGCAGATTTGGAGGGGTTTATCAGTGCGTGCGAGATGAGATCATCCAGCCAGATCAGACCATCGATCGACAAGATTAAGTAGATGTATGTACGTCGAAATGCTCGCGTGACCAGCTATCAACGAGTACTTTCCTGAGCCGTGCCCACCCACCCGCTCACAACGACCAACCTTATACAATCATCTCTGAAACCAAAAAAGGACTGAAAGCGCGCAAAGCCTAGCAGACCCCCCTCCAAAAGTCGCATTTGATAACGGGATTATCAAAACCCAGTCTTCTCCGAATCACCCTCACAAAGAGCACCCCGAATGATGGATCTCCCATACCGACTCAAAACCCCGGTGACGGAGTGGGATCCGACGCAATTCTTCCGCGAGGGAGATCCTCCCTCGCCGTATGCGCTGTTGATCCTCAACCATCCAATCAACGAGAAAGCCTACGAGGTTCTGCAACAGCACGGTGAGTTTCTCGTGTACCTGTCCGTCCCTGGCAAGCAAACAGCAAGCCCTACCCCGGACTAACTAACAAACAACAACGGCAAGCATGCATGACCGTCTGCGCCGACGGCGGCGCAAACCGCTTCTACGAGATGATGAAAGCCCGCGGCAGGGAGTATACAGACGTAAGCATCCTTCCACCCCTGTATGTCCAACAAAGTACATATCAAAACAGACCGGAGTTACCCTCTCTAAAAAAACCCCCCATTCCCCGAAGAGAAAACTAACCGAAACCAAAGTTCCCAACAGCCATAATCGGCGACCTCGACTCCATAAACCCGCAAACCCGCACCCACTACGAAACCCAAGGGGTACCCGTAATCCAACACGTCGACGACTACAGCACGGACTTCCACAAGAGCCTCCAGTACATCCGGAGCAACGCGGCGAGTATCCTCGCCGGGGCAGCTGTTCCTCCGCCTAACGCCCAAGTCCCAGCTTCAGTAACACCCCAAGCCCCAGCCCAACCTCAAAGCCAAGCTACAGCTCAAGCTCAACCCCAAGAACCAACCACAACCCCACCCCTCGATATTCTCGTCCTAGGCGGCCTAGGCGGCCGCGTCGACCAAGCCTTCTCGCAGATCCACCATCTCTTCTACATGACGCAGGAGCTGCGCCAAACCAGCCCTGGAAAGGGGGTTAGTGGAGGTGGTAGTGGGAGTGAGAATCTCTACCTCGTCTCGGAGGAAAGTATCACGTTCGTTCTGCAGGCGGGCCGGAATATCGTGCAGACGCCGCGGGTGAATCGACCGATTGGGGAGGGGAATACCTCTGAAGAAGGCCAGGGGGAAACCGAGAGGGAAGGTCAAGCTGGGGATGTAGGTGCTGGGGCTGAAGGTAACAACACGGCAACGGCAGCAGCAGCGCAGCATCTCCTGGAAGAGAACGTGGGGATAATCCCGCTGTGCGGGCCGGCGCGCATTACGACCGCGGGCTTCCAGTGGGATGTGGCGGACTGGAAGACGGAGATTGGGGGCCAGCTTAGCACGAGTAATCATATCCGGGCGGATGTGGTGAAGGTGGAGGCTAAGGTGCCTGTGTTGCTGACGTTGGAGTTGGCGGAGCGGTTTAAGAAGAAATGATACCTGGCATCCTTGAACCTTAGGGTGTTGTTGTGTGTGGGAGAAGTGGTGAGGAACGGACAGAGCTTGTGGATGGGTTGTCAATAGCATTATAGATACTAAGTATAGAAGTATAGATACCTTGAATGTACTAAGTAGCGATCTCGGTCTGTACGCATATGATATCTTATTCTTATCGATTGCTACATCACATTTACCAAACATGGAGATATATCACATCCAAAAAAGAAAAAGAGCAATAAAAATGAACAGTAACCCCTAAGCCAATAGCGCCTTCTGACCCAGCTTTCTGACAAAGCTAGCAACCAGATCGAGCGAGAACACCTGAAGTTCACGGAACATCCAACAGCAACATTATCCCGCTGATTGCGCCAGATATCAGACCCGAAAGACAAATCATAAACGATAGACACGATCCTCCCGAACACAATCATGCAAATCATTCACAAAAAAAGATAACGCAGAGCAAAGCAAATTCAAAGACCAGCTCCTCGATCCAGTACAACGGTCCCGTCAGCCTCTTCCTCTCTGAGACAAGTGATGTCTTTTTCTTTTTTTCTTTTTGGACCTGCCATCGCATGGACATCTCATCCACGCCCCAAATCGACTGTTCTGGTATTTACAACTGCCTGGAGGGAACTAAATACCCCCTCCGTACGAACTCAGGTGAATTCCACTTGTAAGATATCAAAATCGGAGATTTCGAGCGCTTCCCAACACCACAGAAGCGAGAAAGAGGAAGCTCGCATGACTAGCCGTTAAGACATGGCATGTCTACCTCCTCAGAATAGCTTCATATAGAGTCGTGATCACGCCGATCGCCGAACCAGTGATGACCCCGGGCCAGTGGCCCGGAATAGCACTGTTGATGTCCTCGATAGCGGCCTCATGGAAGAGGCCCCAAAAGGTGAACTTCCCTGTGTAAACAAGGTACCCAATGAGCGCCTTGGCAATGTGGAAGGTCAGAGGATCGAAGCTGGCGAGCTGCGCCGCTGCCCGCTGGCGCCGGGTGTTAGCCGCCGGCCCACCGGCTTGAGACGCCTGCAAGCTGAGGTTGAAGAAGTATGCGACTGTCAAGGGAACAATCAAACTGGTGAAAAGCCACCCGCAAAAAGCAGTCCAGAAGGTGCTCTCAACCAGAACGAAGACATCAGGAGCCGAGAGCGTGAAGGCCGGCAAATAAACCGCTTCAGCAGCGGGCACGCGGGCCAACGGTCTCAGAGGGAACAACAGCCGCAAGACACCGAAAGTTTCAATTCCCCACAGCAAGGCTCCAATCGTTTTGACGCTGCTCAGGCTCGAGCGCAGCGAATCCGACTGCTCCTGCACTCCCAAAGCATCCCACAATTCCTTGAGGTTCTTACTCCACGCGGCCGTTTGGCGATCAATCACATCAGTCACCACCGCAGGCGAGGGCGGAAGCGCCGCTGCCAAGGAGGACAACGGGGGCTGGACGCTTACCAACATCTGACCGGGAGTCTGAGGAACATCTGAGTCATCCCTGGTGGCGAGCGAGGGTCGCAGATCAGCCGGAGGTTCGCGATGACGTAAACATTGACGATGCGCGCGCGCAAACGAGATCCATGCATGCCGCAGTCGCAAGCAAGTTCAGGGAGAGTCGCTTGCCAGCACAAACCAACCAAAAAAATAAAACAATAAAATAAGAAAATCAAATCAAATCAAAACTCACGTTTGCACAGACTCCGCCTTGGACTTGGCGGTCCTCTTGCGCGTAGACTTGGGAGCTTCATCTGCCGACAGGGAGGCCTCGACCTTGGGCGCTCTCTTCGTCGGCGAAGTCTTGATAGGCGAATGCTTGGCAGGCGACAGAAAGCGCGGAGAACCCGACAAACGTCGGTAATAATCTTCTAGGCGGGGGTCATTGTCGAAGATAGATTGGTTAAGCTGGAGATGCGAATCAAGCGCGGTGGCGAGGTCGGGCTTGGTCATGTTCTCATAGCTATAGATGGTCAGGTCCCCCGGGGGCCATCTGACCACCGGGTGGGAGCGCAGAGGGAGATTTCGCGAGTCAAGAAGCTTACTCCTGAAGGTCGGTGATATGAGCCCATTCCAGGAGCGTGGGCTTGCGCTGCTTATGCAGAAAAGGCAATCCGGCAGACATGACGACGCGCGCGCAAGTTGCGATGGTTCATGCGACAATGAAATGGAGAGAGCAAGTGGTGGGGCAATGGGGGGTGTTTGCACTGAAGATACTTTGGAGGTGGGGGAATTGGAATGGGGGAGGGATGGAAGTCTTATTAACCAAGCCGGTGGGAGACGCGACAGGTGGATGAAGAAGAGATGAAGATGGGGAAGCAGTGGAGGAGAGAGGAAGAGAGAGAGAGAAGAAAGAGACAACAGGATGAATGAGATGAAAGATGAAAGATGAAAGTAGTAAGTGAAGGTAAACAAGAAGACGGTCTGGAGCCAATGTCGCGTGGGGCTGCCTGACCGCATCCGGCTTTGCTTTGTTTACATTATTACTATTGACTACTCGGGGTTGATCGCCCATTCATTTTCATTCATTCAGCCAATCTCCCCCTCAATCCCCTCATCCCCTCATTCGAAACCCCTCATCCCTCATCCCTAACAGTTAATGAAAACAATGAACCCTGCTTCAATTACCGAACCATGTCTAATTGTTGTCTAGTAAGTCTATGTAGTAGTTCGTTCGATCTTGTATACACACATCTGGCAGGACAAGAAACATCCTCCCAATCTCTCATGCAATAAAATAAATCATGCCATCAAAAGTCAACGGGTCCAAAACACAAGAGGGCGGCGACCGGAGGAAAATGGAGGGAGATGCTCTAGGATTACAAAACAACGAGAAATAAAAGGGTGGTAAAAGAACACACAAGAAGAGAGAGAGAAAAGGTGAAAAAAAAAGGTCATGCCACAACCCTGCCGGAACGCCCTCTCCCCAATAAAGCCCGTCTAGGATGCGTCGATATGCTTTGGGTTCCTTCTTCTTCTTCTATCTACAGCGGACTGCGCATGTCCGCGCCTCATCCTAACTTCAGAGAGGCTTCATCTCCGCCCGGTGCTCCCACTCGTCGAACTTCTTCAGAAGATATTGGTACATCACCAGCATCGTTCCACTTTGAATGCTGGTCCACACACCACGAGGCCCAACGCCACGGAACCAGCCTGCCAGTCCTTCCGTCTGGTAGATCATCTTCAAGCCAGTGAAGAACGATGACGTATCCAGACGGGGAGCCCCAGGCGGGTTCACCGACGTGGACGCTCCCGAGGTGGAGATTGGGCGCGAATGCGTGCGCAGGCTCGATGTCGCATGCGATGCCGCGTGATGGCGCGGTCCCTCCTTAGTCGACGAATGCTCTGTCGCGGAGTGCGAGGCGCCCGAGGGACGGCTTGGGGGTGTGCTCTCGGGGTTCTGCTGGGTCTGAATACGTGTCTTGACAACATCCATCGGACATGTCAACACACCCGCCATACCACCAGCGGTAACAGCGGTCAGGATCTCCAGACCGAGCCCAATGTCTCGGGAGCCCACCCATTCCTTTGCCAACCGTTGCTCCTGTTCGTAGAAGGCAAATTGCAGGGCGGAAAAGGGCAGGTCCCGGTAGATGGTTGCGCGGTATCCGTAGTAGAGCGCGGGAAATCCTTCCTGGCGAATAATCGTGCGCAGCGCATCCGTGGTCGAGCGGTAGTTGTATCCCGAGTTGAAGTGAGGGTTATTATAGCGACCCTGGAGTTGCAGCCGAGTTTTCAACACTTCCGAGGGCACATAGACGATGGAGGCGGCCAAGTCCGCGAAAAAGCCTGTGAAGCGATTGTTCCAATCAGCACCGGCAACGCGACGAGTGTCAAGAAAGGTCACGCAACCGCGCTCTTACCTCCAGAAAGATAAGCCACATTCGCATTGATCCCCGAATCCAACATAAGACGTTTGGTGTATTCGTAGGTTCCGAAGAAGATCACGGTGCCGGGGAATGAGCCGAGGAGTGCCGGAGTCACTCCGCCATACAGACCGCGGAGGAGCCCTTCTTGTCGGTAGATGGTCGCATATGACGAAGTCATGGAGGTGTACTTGGGAGGGAAATGCGGATCGCCCTGTTGGCGCGTCTTGACCGTATCTAACGAGTGCATGAGCATGTCACCGCAAGTACCACCGATACCTCCAGCGAACATTGCCTGTAAGTCCGAATCCGAGGGTCAGCCAACCATCCCAAGACGATGATAATGTCTGCGCCATCTGTAGTACGCGCGCAATGCTAATATGAAAGTTGAATGTGAACTACGTACGTGTAGGTACGGCGGACGGGGCTCCTCTTCTTCGTCGTGGTGAGATTGTGCATTCTGTGCATAATGGTCGGTGTTTGCGCTTATCGGCGTCGTCTTGCGGAGGTCGACCGGGACATTTTGAGGAAAGGAGGCTGACGCGGACGAGTCTGAAGAAGATGTCTCTGTCGTCGCAAAGAAGCCCAAGACACGCGAGGTCAAGCTCATTGCAGAAACACCGCAACCCACCGGATCGTGGTGCGGGCCAGACCACGGGGCTTGGGATGCGGCGACGCTGGATTAACGGACGAACGCCACCTCGAACAACGAGGAGATGGCGGAATAGAAGAGAAATATATAGGAACGAAGATACAATAGAATGCGAGAAAAATTGACAGTGGGAGACCCGGCACAGATAAGCAGGGGATATCGCAGCTTGAAAGTGACGAAAGCCCAACTGCCCGAAACACCAAAAATTCGTCGGTCCTATCGTCGGTTTGGAGTTTTCTCCGCTGTCCGAGGCCCGGGTCGCCGCCTCAGGCAGCCGGCAATCTTAATAATTCTCGCGCTTCTGGTCGCGAATCGACCGGAGGCATTTCTAATTGGTGATCATGTACTAGGAGTTTGGCACTTTTCCCGGTCTGTTGCAGTGCTGAAATGGATGCGCCAATTACAGCAATAAAGCTTGCAGGATACAACGCTATGAGGCCCGAGCTCCGTAAGAGCGGCAAAATGTTTGGAAAATTCCCAGAATGGCAAAGCTCATCGCATTACTATCGCACTGCAAGACAAAAAGCTAATATAAGGAAAAAGACGCATTCAACTAAAGCAAAAGCACTAGACATTGCGCATAAAACCTCACCGCTTGCTGTCATGCTAACGAGGTACAAAATCATCCAGGCTTCTCCACACCATGAAGCTACATAACCTTCCATTTTCCACCGTTCCGCACCTCCAAGACTATCCGCAGTCTTCCATTTCACAGAAACGACCATCAACCTCAGAACGCTGTCAAAGTAAATGGTCGTTGGCTCATTCGATAATCATCTGACACAATAGCCGACACTCGGAGCAGACAGTCCCTCCCAGATACAACCTGGCCACAGGGTTCACTTTGATCACATCTATCCAACATCCTGAAGTCGTCTCTATTTTATGCGAGCTGGCGTTTATTGGGGCTTCTTGCCGGCCGCTCCACTCAAGCGGCCGAGATCAGTAGCCTCGTAGGCTTGGCGCACACCGCCCTTGAAGGATTCCCATCCCTGACGAACAGCAGGCGGGGTGCTCTGGTGGGAAACCGAGGCATCAACTCTGGCGGTGAAGTGGCGGACAGAACCCTGGACGAAGGTACTCTGAGAGTATCTTGCACGGAAGAAGGCCAGGTAGACAGCGAAAAGAACAATGCTTCCCTTGGAGAAAGTGAGAACCGCCACAGCCAGGCGGAACAAAAGTGCCATCTCAAGGTGCGCCACAAGATCCATGCTGGCATCGTAGTATTGTTTCACAAACCGGCCAATGGTCTCCGCCAAGGGAGACTGTCTGGGGGCAGGCTTGGGCGAGCTAGGGGAGCTGGGTGATCCAGGAGCGCCAGCAGCCTGAGGGCCCTGGAGGGTGGGAATCAGGTGGGCACGGGTGTAAGTCGCAACGTGGAAGATAGAGTAAACACTGAAGGGGAGCAGAGCGAGCGACACCTGGCGCGAATAGAGCCACACCAACGCCATGCCTGATGAAATGGTTAGCTTGCACCCCCACGTCCGCACCGCGTTGGATGCTCATCCGTTTTTGGTGATGGAGAACGGTCATACTCACCCAAATATTGAACATTTTCATCACCAGCAAGCTTAACCGCAATGCTAGGGACACTGCCCTGGAGGCGACCGCGAGCGATATGACCCTTGTACACAACGATACCGTACGTCGCAGCGGCCGACAAGAATGCCAGACGGTAAGACGCTTGAGCCGATTTTGAGTAATAGTTGAATGTGATGTAAGACAAGCAATAGCGTAGGACGGAGAGTAACAATGTCACATGTCTATCGTCCGATCAGTGAGTGCGGTCAATCTCATGATCCAAATGCAAATGGGGAAGATGCCGCAAAGCAGACTTGTTTTGTCAACTTCAATTGCAGCCGATTGTGGGAGGTCAGGGTGTTGCAGGCGGAAGATGAACGTACCCAACAAACCAGGCGAATCTAATTGCGAACGACTTGATTAGATTGTGACGCGATCGAGTAAAGGTGCGAAGCGAAGAACTTACTGCAACGTCTGGGCCAGAGCCTTAAGCCTCTCAGGCAAGGGCAAGTTTGAAGGAGGTGGAGGAGCCATGGGGAAAGAAAGGGTACCTGTTGTGTTTGGCGGGTGAGGACGAAGGGTTTGTGGACAACTCGACGAGATCGAGCAGCTTTGGAAATAGACGCAGGAAAGAACCTGGGGGAGGAATGAGACAGATAAGAAGAATTGAGCGGTAAAAAGGTGACGGGGGGAGGCTATGAATAGATCTCCACTAAAACACTGACGAGGGAGGCTGGCTGGCTGGGCTGGGCGGGGGGGGAGCAGCAGCAGAGAAAGGGAAGTGGAAGAGGCGGGTTTGTGTGTGTGTCGGAGTGTCGAACTGGAAGTGACTGAGCTCAACTCAACTGGGTAAGACTGACTGTTTCCCAGTCCAGGCCTGCACAGCGCCCGAGGACATCGAACGAACTGGCGGCTCGACGGAGCTTCCCTTCCCCGTGACGTCGCGCCGCCCGCAATGATGCAACAAACACCAGCGCCGAAAGCTTGTCGACATCATGATTTGGGCCCCCCCCCCCCCCCCCCAAACAAATACTTACCTGGTTTTTTACTCTCTTTGTTTTCTCGGAATCGATTGATTCTTGGTTCTTTGTTATTAGTGATATCAGTCATTATCTTGGAAATTATGTTATTATTCTCTTTCCCTATTCTTGTATCTTATCGTCATTTCCAGGCAGCTACGCCGCAATTAGAACCTCGGTGATACTTCCGTTCGCTTTTCGAGAAAACTTCAGATTGACAACTAACACGACAAAAACAACTCGGGGAGGAATAAAAGATAAAGGAAAAACGTCCAGAAAAGATGGTCGAGGGTTGGCGATCTCACTAAAATGTGTAGAAGAGGCAAAAGTGTACCGAAGATAAATAGAAGTAATAGTAGTACCAGGCCACGAAAGGGGTGGGGAATAGGAAATAGGCGGGAACAAGGTATAGCGTAGGCAAAAGTACATAACAAGAAGCGAAGAGTGGACATGAAGCAGTGAATTCCGACCTTGATGTATTCCTGTTGGCCGTCTCCCCGTGCGTGATCTCATCCATCCAGGACCAAGACCACTGACCATCCAAATAGAGCACCGAGGCGGACATAACCCTTGTGTTCCTGTCTCCTAGTCAAACCCCAATTCGGTATTAAATGGGTTGAGGAGAGAAAAGAAGACGAGACATTCTTTTTCTTCGGTCCTCCCAATCAAAGTAGAGTCATCACTGAAAGCAGATACGAGAAAAAGTAGAGGTTCGAGAGAGCGTGGGGGAGAGAGAACAAATAAACACAAGAGAAAGAAGGCAGGCGGCGGAAAGGAGCGTGCGGCCAGTCGACAAGTCGTGGAGAGGTATGCGTTAAACCACCAGAGTGCCCTCGGACGACCATGCGTACCCTGGGTGGCCCATTGGGAGAGCCACTGGATCGGAGCATCGGAGCATCGGTCATGCGAGCGTTCAATTAACGAAGAGAGAATCCCTTCCTCTTTCCCTTCTCTTCGATGGGCCGCCCGGTTTCCAGACGACCCTTCTTCTCTTCTAGCTCCAGGCGTTGGCGTTCCAATTGATCTTTCATTTCGCGATGTCGTGCGTATAGTTCGTCTTCGCTCTGTTTCAGCTTGCTCTCCTTCTCTGCCACCTTCTGCTGGAAGACCATCTTCATTTCCGCCTCCATCTTGGCGAGCTTCTGCTCGTGGAGAGCACGCTCCTCCTCCTGCTTCACAGCCGGGTTGACCTCCTTGAACACGCTCGGGTCCTGGGCGACACCCATTTGAGTGAGCTTGTCGGAACGGTAGTTCTCGTACAGGCTGTTGTTCGTGTGCTCCTTGAGCTCTTCCATGTGCGTACGGATCAACATCTGGCGGAGCTTGACGAAATCGCAGTGCTCCTCGTTGTCGACCTCAATGACACCCCAGGGGTAGCTACGTCCACGGACCTTGCGGCCGTCGGCAGCGGTGACCTCGGCGTTGGCACCAACCACGGCGAAAGGAACCTTGGACATGATCTCCTGGTTCTCAGCAATGGTCTCCTCGTCGTCGAGCTCGTAGCGGGGGCCTTCGAAAATCTGGATAGAGTGGTGCTGGATATCGGCGAGAATCTGAAAATCCAGGTTAGTCATTGATTAGCAGGGAGAAGGCTTAGAAGTCAGCGTACTCTCTGCTTGAAGGCGGCGATCTCCTCATCGGTCAAGGTGTCGGCCTTGGCGATCACAGGGATCAGGTTGACCTTGTTGTGCAGTCTGCGCATAACTTCGATATCCAGGGGCTTCAACGAGTGACCGGTGGGTTGAATGAAGTAAACACAGGCGTGGATACGGTTATCGATGATGTTGGTACGGTTGACCTTGTTCTCGGCCTCAAGGTAGGCATCATATCTCTGCTCGATGTTCTCGACAATAGGGCGCCACGAGTCATCGTTGTTCACGAAATCACCGAATCCGGGGGTATCAACGACCGTCAGACGCAGGCGGACGCCGTTCTCCTCAATATCGGCGCTGATAGATTGGATGGAGACGGTCTTAGGGATGATATCGTGGCTAGGTCCGGTGCGCTCCTTAGGGGGGTAGAGGGAGGTATTGAAGAGAGTGTTCACTAGAGTCGACTTTCCGAGTCCAGATTCACCTGCGATTTCATGTCAACCGATAGCCTGACCATCGTGGGCCAGGATCATGACGTACCAACAACCATCACGTTGAAGTTGAAGCCCTTGCGAACACTCTTGCGGTGCCATTGGTTCGGCAGGTTGGCGAAACCAACATAGCCCGTCAACTTCCGGCGAACGACATTCTTCATATCCGTAGCAGCCTGGGCAGCAGCCTTGGGGTCCTTGGAGCTGACGGTCTGGGCGGCTCCCGAGCCCATGGGGTTACTGCGTTCAACGAAAGGCGAGCTGGGCTTGCTGCTGGGAGGAGAGGCAGAGACCGGGCTGCCATTGGCAGCAGGTGCAGGAGGTGGTGTAGCTACATTGTGCGGAACAGAGTTAGCTGTGGTCGCTTCAGAGTCTTGACTGTCACTTTCGGAAGACAGGCGTCCCAGGGCAGGCGAGAACGAGTGACGTTTAGGCTTCGGTGAATTCTTCTGAGGCGAGGGTGCCAGAGTTTCGGAGTCCCCTTGCGAGCGACCATCCGCACTCCGGTTCCTGGCCGGAGGCATTGTTCTTGTTCACAAGGCGCGAGCAGCCCGCGATAGACACAGGGCAAGGGTTGGAATTGGAGATCGGGTGGAAATCGAGTGGCATGAGAGAGCACGGTACTGCAGGGTGGTGGGAAAAGGTGTCATGGATGACAAGCTTACCCATTGTGGAAGTTTAAAGGTGTGAGATTTTGAAGCGAGCGTAGAAGGGAGGTAGCGAACGTCGATGAGGAAGTTTCCCCTGAGTAGGTAGCACCTTCTTGGTTAGCGATAGAGTCCTTGCAGGGTTGCAATCAAGGGGAAGGGTCCGGAGGTAATAATGGGAAGCCGACGAGATGGGATGACAGTGTCACTTCCGAGTTTGGGTTGCGGAAATACAAATGGAGAGAAGGGAAGGTGGTCCCAAGAAGGGTGTTGCTATTCATACCTGGAGAGTTGACTTCGATGTGGAAAGGGTTGAGATTCAGACAATCACGGGGGGTGAGGAAGGTGAGGGAGTAAAAGGGATGGGCCGAAACCAAGGGGAAAGCAAGCAATGCGCAAGCAAAATTCGACTGAAATGAAATTCCAAAACAAAAATTGAGAGGCAGATGAAGGAAAAAGAAAACGTAGGTGGAAAGAGGGAAGAGAATACTGTACTTACTAGAAAGACAGGGGAAGAAGAGGAGGAGGAGGAGTAGGAGTAGGAGGACAGAGAGAGGAGCGAGTGAGCGAGAGAGAGAGAGAGCGATTGGGTCTTGCGGAGTTGATTGATTGATTGATGGCTTGGGGGGAGAGGGGGGTGGAAAGACTGGCACTCAGTCGTTGGAGCCAGACTGTTTGGTGGCCCTGCCCGAGTCCAGTAGTAGTAAAGTGGAAAGTGGAAAGAAAGGGGGGCTCTTTGTTTCTAGTCTTATGGTTCAACTACACAACTACACTCATTACTCGGCCGCTAATCCTTCTCTCTAATTGAATTAGGTCGGCCGCTTCAATTGCTCCATTGCACTTGAAATCAGATCAAGATAGACTTCAACTGCCGGATAACTATTCAAGTTGATTTTTCTTGGGGCGATCTCTCCTTATCGGAGCACAATTGGAGGCTACCATGGAGACAGGGTCTTTCTTGTCTTTCCTCAACCCCGTCGAACCGTCCTCCCCTGGTTCCATCCACTCACCTTCAGCAGCATTGGACTTTGGTGAAGAAGCAATTTACCACTCCCCATTCCCACGAGACCTGTCAAATAAAATATGGTCTCCCTTACCACCGAGGCATGGCTAGCCTAGTAGAAACCAGAACCAAGCGATTTACCCCAGGATACTATATATACCACACTTACCAAGGGACAGATCGTGGGGAAACCTGGAACCATCCCATTATTCCACATGTACTGTCGATGAGTGAGTGGTCTGGGAGCTTGAAAAGGCTGAACCACATCTCCTCCACCCGTGCCATACTATAAGCACTGTGCATCACCCGAGATTGGTCAACGCAGAAAAACCATTGATGGCAGCAAACCTCTCTTTTGCATCAAGTTTGCTTTCTCTCTTCTCTATGCCGCCGGCTCATGGTGTGATAAGGGGGGATGGTGAGATATACGCGGTGCTGATCATCCTTCCCATACCTACTTTACAACCACCTTTCGCAATCGTTGTTCATACTGACACACTGCTACGTATATCCTGTAGGTTCGACAGGACCGGTACACCGCAGGTAGGTTGTTTCGGGGAGAAGAAGATGATACTGAGACACAATCCCTCACAGCATGCAATTCAACTTGGGCAAACGCACATGTTCCTCTCTGACGCGTACCCGCATTACTACTTCGGTACAGAGCGGGTGGGCGGCGGACATTAGGGGGGAAGAAAAGCAGCCGTGGAACGGAAAAACCCGAAGAACCGTAAATTGAAGAAGTGGTTGCATAGGCCTAAAAGAATAAAGAGCCAAGCGCTGTTTACTTGCCAATCATTTACTGACCGCTAACGGTCCGGGGGGAAGACGGCAAGCGTCACACCATGGCATGGACATGGTTGCGAACTGGAATACACCCGGTAAAGCTGTTCCAAATCGAAACCATTAAAGTGTTTGCGGTATTGATTGTGGACGATCGGTATATCTATGTACAATAGACGATCGAAAATCCTCAGGATTTCGAACGATGGGAACGCGCACCACAACCGAGAGAGAGAATCAGAAGCTTGAACGCAATAAACCGTTCCAAACGGGAGAGTCCCTACCGGCTAGCCTAGTGGCGGTGGGTGATCTATATATGGAAAGCATTTAAAAAATATGCATGATGCTTCTGCGATAAACATGCATACGGTAGTCTAGAAGAGAAAATTTTCTACGAAAATGAAATGCACGCCACCGTGGCATTACACAGCAAGGGTGCTTTCGGAAGCAAACGCTCACTTTGCCCCTCCCTCCCGGTTTCCTTGTACGTCGCCCAGCCTCAATCGGATGGGTGTTTTGTGCTTTGCAAGTTGAGGCGTCGAATTCGGACTTATTCGTTGCATTAATACGGCAATGGGATTGTCTAAATCTGGAAGCATATAGGAGATTCGCTTCCGTGTTAGACGGGACTTACCTCTATCTTGATCCAACAAGGTCCATACCATCCCCAGGAAAATCAAGCCACTCTTCGGTCCGCGCACCGAATCAGAAATGGTAGGTGGAGATGAGCAGATAGTCCTTATCTTATGATTGTGACTGAGACACAGGGCTAAGGCGGTGCGAATGACATTACTCTCCATGCGAGCGAGAAGGTCAAGTGTAAGCGCACGAGGGGCCTCTCTGCAAGTACATTACGGAGTACAATGGGAAAGGCTCGGAATTTCCACCTAGGTAGGAATTGCCTCCACACGCAGTGTGTTCCAGATGAGATCATAAAAACCACTATATAGATCATCCAAACGATATTTACACACGCTATATGCACCTGCAACGGAGGACCCTCAATAGTGCTGTCAATAGCAAAGTTAAATCAAGTAGAGCAATATGATACATCGGATTTCTGGAAGCATCCTGTCCAAATAGCTGTGTCTCTCTGGAATAGTCCGCCGACACGAATTGTAGTTGTTTAAAATTCACAGCACACACCACACAGTATACCTACACTTTTGACATTTGCGAAGCAGCAATACAGTCCTTTCG
Source organism: Aspergillus homomorphus CBS 101889 (assembly GCF_003184865.1). NCBI lineage: Eukaryota > Fungi > Ascomycota > Eurotiomycetes > Eurotiales > Aspergillaceae > Aspergillus > Aspergillus homomorphus. The sequence goes on along the minus strand of NW_020291957.1, from coordinate 108,168 downwards.
GCGTCGCATTACAGTGGAAGAAAACAAGTAGCACAGTGCTAACCGTTACTCGAGTTTCGTATTCATTATGGGCGAAGTATCATGTTGGCATGTGCCGGCGAGGTAAGGCGGTCTGATGGCTTATTTGCCAACCTTCGACTTCTTCTTCGGCCGTCCGCCGTCTGACATCTCTACATCCTCATCATCGTCCCCACCGTCGGATGCATCGTCCATCTGGGCATCACTGTCGCTGCCGCTGCTCTCGTGCGCAGAATCATACTCTTCTGCGACATCCGAGTCGGACTCAGCCTGGAAGTCCTCGTCAATAGATTCCTCATCCTCGTCGGCCGAGCCACGGTCAGGGCGAACGGCATCGTCGTCGCTCGAGGCCATATCGTCGTTATCAAGAGCGGCCGCGATAAGAGCAGAAGTCTAATAAGGCATGTCAGTCAATGGCGGTCGGACTGAAATAGGACGGAATATCTCAAGCAACACGTACGTCATCGGACATTTCGTTTTTGAGTCGGATGTTCTTCGCCTTGAAGAACTCTTCGAGGGGTTGTTGCTCCTCACTGAGAGAAACGTTTAGTTACCATTCAATGAATCGCGACTATAAGGCGCCTACCGATTGATGTTGCTGAATTGATGCTCGCCCAGACCGGCCTTCAAGCTGACTGTGATATCAAACGTTCTGCTGGCCGAGATGGCACCGCCAACGCGAGACATAGTGACCACTGCAACATTCTCGAGTTGAATGTACGTAGCCGGCTTGGGAACGAAGATCAAACTCTTATCCAAGAAATACAGAAGACCTTCGTTGGCCTTGATCGAACACTTGACGCCGCTGTGGCCATGGTGACTATGCGATGGATCAGTAACCATGATAATTCGGGGTTTGCCGAGTGGGCAACCGACCTGATGAAATCCTTCGACGGCGTAATAACCTTCTTGCCGGAGAGTCCACGGAAGATCTTCGTGACCACTTGGTGGATGGGTTCCTCGTAACGGGGTTCCAACTTGTCCTTGTAGCGCGTCTCCATGAGTTCACTAGAAAATGGGTTAGAAAATCGTTACTAGCATATACTCCAGAGAAAAACCCACTCTGTCATGTTGAGCTCCAGACTAATCTCCTCATCAAGCTTCAACTGCATAACCAAGAAAGGATAGCGAGTCTGGCCTTGTCGTAGTGGGGGTTCCAGACCCAAAACAATCAATGTGTGGGTATCGTCGTTCTTCGGAAGCAAGAAGAACTTCTTGATAGATGCGTATTGGATCTTGTAGTCGTAGGTCTTACCGCGCAAACGGAACGACGCCTCGTACATGTCGATATCGAAACGACCTCTGCAAGCTTGGTCAATCGCACGCTCAGATACTTCCTCACGGGTGACGGCACATACCTGGGCGTCAGGTGAAGAACATCCAAGAAAGTAGCAAAAGTGTCGCCCGCCACGTCTCCAATCTCGGCCTTCTCCATGAGTGTCTCGTAGAACAAGTTCGCAGCATTTTGCTCTTCGCCCTCTTCTTGCTCGCCCTCCCCATTCTCGTCGTCCGCATTCTCCTCCTTGATGCCCTTCTCCGTCTTCACAGCCGTGCCGGGGATGTAGAACCGCATCTCAACCAGCTCGTCCGGACCCGCGGCGGCTTTCCGACCGCGGCTCTTGGTGCTGCCAGAGGGCTGTGCGGGCGCATTTCCATCGCCGCCGAGCGCGAATTCCACGGCGACCTCGTTCTTTCCAGCCAGATTCGTGTTGGAAATCTCGGAGTAAGGGATCTCGAAGGCCGGCCGGTTCTGGACATTGAAGGAGAGCTCTGCTTTCGTGAATTCTGCCTTGCCCCAATTCCAACCCCGAAGCGCATGTTCTCTGTTATCCAAGTTGATTCCATACCAGATTCTGAACGCCTTGCTCACGCGCTCGAAGTCCTAGCGTGGTAGAGTTTGGAGGTTAGAATTTCAAGGTGTAGGAGAAGGTGGGGTAATTATGGATGCTGGAACATACCTCTTGGTCGAATCCATCCAGCTGAATGACTCCGGAGGAGCGCGACAGGATTTTCAGCTCATATCCCCTCGCCGCACGGCTCCACTGGGCTGCGCCGATGTTGCTGCTGTCGAGAGTAAAGGTTTCGCCTCCCCCTGAGGGCTTCCATCCCAGGCCGGACTCTGCGAGTTTGCACTTTCCGTGCTGTTTAGAGAGGTCGAGGTAGATGTTGTCAAAGCTCTCCCTAGTAGCGACGTTAATGTGATGGGCGAGTGACAGCAACTGGGGGAAGGGTCTCACATGGTGGAGGAGCCTTAGGTGATGGGCAATGAAAGTATTGATTTGATCAAATGATAAGGAAGAGATAGTCAAAGGAGGCAATGCAATACGTGAGAAGTGCAGCAGCAAAGGTGTCTGGTCCAGCAACTAGCGATGGAAAGTGTTCCCGATAAAGTGTTCCGATATCCTTTTTTCAGGTCGCGTTGCGCGCCGGCGGGCGTGGTTCGTCACTTTCTCACTGCGCCAGGGGATCTTGGCGCCAATTCGGCAGAAAAGAGACTAGCGCCGCAGTGATGCCTTAGGCAGCAGGACATTTCCAATCACTCGATCTAGACTTACAGTACTAAAGCTACATGGTCCAGACACAAGGAGATGTCTGTCATTGACCAGATAAATTGAAGCGTCGACGATTCTTGCATGGAGATAGACGGCACATGTTTCTGCGGTCATAGAAGAGACCTGGAACATGCGGTAACCATAACTTATGCTTGGAACTTGAAGTATATAGACTGATTTTGACCCGACTACCGGGAACTCTTTGCCATGTTCTTGCAAATCCATACATTTTGAAGTCTGCTATGCAGCAGCAACGACCATTCCAAGTCATATAGACGAACCCTATTTAGCATATACCAGCAAGCTATCTGGTGCCAGACTTCGGTCATTTCCAGAAGTCATCAAAGCCGACAACCGTCCTACCATAGATCGTGAGCTCGTGTAATGCAGCATACTAACTGCGGCGGTCGACCCGATTCCCAACGACCGCACTGTAGCTAGGTGTGAGATTATGAGCCAATAGTCCTGGACTAAGTGGAGTATGACTGATTAAAAACAATATTGATGAAGCACGGGGACGATGTCAGGGAGTACGAGGCTCCATCGAGCTATGCTAGGATGAAGAGGCTGGGAGTCAATGTGATCGCGGGTGTGATTTGTGACAACACAATGATTCAGAGCTTTAAAAACTGATTTTGGACAAGAGCAATTGCCTTCGTGATTAGAGTAGCAACGGTAGCAGTTATGTGAAGCTCTTACCACACACTACAGCGGAAGCACTGGGGCCGCGATCGCCATAAGCTTTTAAACCTTGAGAAGAAGATACAAAAGAGAATATAACACCATGTATTGAGTTTACGTGGGACGAGAAAGTCGAAGAGGTGGACGGTTCATGTAAGTCCGATCATGTTTCATGGCATGAGCACCATTGAAGATTACCTACAATAGACCTTGGAACTATCCAATCTGCAATCGGTACGGGATGAGCACGGTAGAGCTAGCCGGCCACCTTATCTTAGCTCGAAGCTCCTCGCGTAATTCTCAAACCAGACTTGAAGCATGGGGTTAGGGTGGCGGGTGTTTGGAAGCTCTCTGTAACAACTTAGTCTTGGAAAGCTGGGTCGAGAACAACTACTGGTAGCTCGCCAAAGATGGCCGAAGCATGTCGCGTTCTGTAACAGCCATGAGGAGGATCGAAATAAAGATGATGTGGCTGTAGATGTGTCCTGTATGCCGTACGTTCAAGTATGCAGCAGCATGCGGTGTGGATTTAAGGTGGCCTTCTGTAGCCGTCAATGCTGATTGCATAAGTACTTCACCGCCAGTAAAAATTTCCTTTGAAAAAGTCGATGCAATTGCTTCAGATGCTGAACGCACAGTAAACCAGAAGGTCTTCTTGTTGGCCCCTTGGGTAATGAGCTGTTGGGATTATAAGCGAAGATCTCCTAATAATAGGCATGGCATGCATACATCATTGTTTTTGTGCCGCAAGGTGCCTCATCCAAAGAAGGTCAGTGAAAATTGGAAGCGCGCCTGCCACCTCTTCAATTCTGTAAGCCATCAAGAGTGGTGTTGAAACGACTCTGGAAGAAGAAACAGTGGTGATTGCATCTTGTAGATACGGTTAGTCTAGTGAGAAAGTCGAGAAACAGTTCCAGTTGCACCCCCACCGGAAGTGGGCCACCAAACCAAACATAGCAGCTCCCGGTTTTCATTCCAGTGGCTTATTGGCGAGTCAGCCAAACGTGGAACCAGACCGGGCGAGAGAAAGAGAGACTAAATGAATGGTACCTGAAAACCATCGAAAGGCCGGCCGCACAGCCTTGAGCAAACAATCATAGCCCCCTCTCTCTCCCCTGCCCACACCACGCCTCTCACTCTACCTGCTTGCCAGCCAGCCTGGTTGCCATGTCACTCTTTCGGTCCATCCAACTTTTACCACTCATTCGTTGATCCCTTTAGATCCGACCACTCATAGTCCCATACGGCCTCTTGGCTATAGAACACATTCGTTTTTGTGACTCCCCTTATCATTCTTTACATGTTCTGCTGATTCGGTCTGTCCTTCCACTCCTTTTTCTGTCCCGCGTGTTTGCCGTACCCGTTAGCTCGCTCGGCTTCCTCTTACACACGCTGTTGTTTTATTTTTCACAATTTCAGTCTTTACGACTCGTCCTAGAGCACGTTGATTTCGCCAGACCGAATCCCTTCATTTCACCACCGTCCTTCCCCCCAAGAGAGTTGCTTTCACCTCTCGCCTGTCGTCGCGAACCCGAACAATGAGGGGATCCTCACTGTTTGGGCCTGCGACGGCCGGCTTCGCAGCAGGCCTCCGCCTCTCGCCCTTTCTCCTTTCTAGTCTCGCATCGGCGTTGACTTTTCAATCCGTGTCTGAACCGGATTTGGACCTCTCGCCATTGGGCCATATTGCGCTCACCGGAGACTTCGACGCAGTTACCTTCTACCAATACACCGCGCAGACTAACACATCGACCGGCGACAATGACGCGCAAACGCTCCTGACTCCTCTCCCCAACGGAATCCTTACGACCTTGTCGACATCCAATGCGGACATTCGCGCGATGTGCCCGTTCACGCAAAAGGATGGAACGTTCTCGGGAATCTTTGTGGGGGGCAACTTTACGAGCTTGGGCGGCGTCGAAACAGAGGGTGTCGCATTATATCATCCATCTACGAATCAAGTCAAGTCGTTACCCGGCCTTTCAGGATCCGTCTCCGCCTTGCTGTGCGATCAGGAAACCAATAGTGTATATGTTGGAGGAAATTTCACCTACTATAATACCTCAAACGCCGTGGCTTGGGTAGGCACGGAAGGCTGGTCTAATCTGACTTTTGGTGGGTTCAATGGCCCCGTTGCGTCGATTCTGAAGGATGGCGATGGTCACATTGTCTTTGGTGGCTCTTTCGACGGTATTGGCAACTCGACGTCAAGCAAGAAAGGCGAACAGGTTATCAACCTTCAGAATGCTACGATCACTTCCGACGCGGATTCTTCGACCAGTGGTTTCGTCGATCCCCGCAATATCATTTGTCAATCAAGTGGCGAGGACGGCACGGGGAAGACATGGCTATTGGAGGATTATTCGCCTGGTTACTGGCGCGTCGATATGCAATTTCAGTATACGCCTACCAAGCTGAGGCTGTATAACACACATTATGAGGGAAGAGGCACGAAATCCTTCTTGTTCAGACGCTTGCCCGACAACGGAATTATGAACTTGACGTACACGGATCCCGATACTGGCAATCCTGTTTATTGCGATCAGAGCTGCTCACTTTCGGACAACGCAACTGAGAAATATCGAGAATTCACGTTTGTCAATCACGCAGCAATGAGTGGTTTTGAGATCGAGATTCTGGGATGGTATGGCAAGGGTGCTGGCTTGAATGGCATTGAACTCCTTGAAGACAGTGAGTGAGAACCCAGACCTATGGTGCTACGAGGTTACTAATTGTCGAAGATATCTTTGCTTATGCAATCGACGCTTTTAACGAGCCGACATGCGCCAATTCCAGCTATCCATCTAAATCCACCCGTACCGGGTCCTGGTCTGCGACAGCGTCCGGTCAAAGTTCTTCGGCCTATTTGACGGCCCAGGTCACCAACTCAAATACGACTGATGCTTCAGTTGTGTTCGAGCCTGACGTCAAACACTCAGGCAATTACTCCATCAAATTGTTTACTCCTGGGTGTGATCAAGATGATACTTGCGATTCCCGTGGTATTGTCAACGTGACGGTCACTGCCACAAGCGATTCGTCAGAACCTGTTCAAACTCTTATCTACCAGACAAATGAATACGAAAAATATGATACAATCTACACTGGCCATGTGGACGCAAGCGATAGCTCGTTTCGTCCCCGTGTGAAGCTCACCCCTGTGGCAAATCAAGGCGATGTCACTATAGTGGCATCTCGAGTTCAATTTGTCGCAATCTCCGTGTCAGGCATCTCGGACGATCAACTAAACGGATTGTACGAATACGACCCGACTACCAAGCAGAGCACGAACGTTTCCGAGTCGGTTATTGACCAAGCAGGTCTTGTTCTGGACTCGGAAGCATCAATCACGAGTTTGGCCAACCATGGCAGTATTATTTACGTCGGAGGAAACTTTTCGAACTCCTACATCAACAATATCATGTACATCGAACAGGACGGAAACGCGACGGCAATGCCCAAGGGCGGTTTGAATTCCGGAGTCAACACCATGACGGTGCTAAACGATTTCCTCTACGTTGGCGGAAACTTTACGGATACGTCAGATGGGGGAAATGACGGCCTGAGCCATGTGGCGGCCTATTCTTTCGATACGAAAACATGGTCTGCCCTTGGAGGGGGCGTCAATGGTAGAGTTGACAGCGTCATTGCTCTTTCGCTGAACATTTCTGCCGACCTGAACGAAACTATTGTTGGCGTCAGCGGTGATTTCGATCAATTGCTTGGCTTTGAGCAGACGTCTTCAACCAATGTTTCTGGTTTTGCTGTGTGGGTTCCATCACGCAAGAATTGGTTGCCGAATCTAAATGTCAGCCAGCTGGAGTTTGCTGGCCAACTGTCCGCTTACGCCAAGGTCGACAACACCACGATTCTTGCGGGTAGCCTTTCCAGTGGTGGCATTGCTGCTGCAGGTGCTGTAGCCTTGCTCTATGACAAAGATCTCGGCCTGGAAGCTCTGCTGACCGATCACAACACAAATGGCGAAACTTATACGGGAATCTTCGACACAGGCTCTAGTCGAAATCGCACTATTTTGGGAGGTCACTTCTCCACTAACGCTACTAACGGATCCGTGATTGAGAACTTTGCGATTCTTGACGGCCGTGATGGCAGCATCAAGGGTCTCGGATTAGGTGTCGACAGTAACTCTACCTTCTTGACCTTCGCAATCTCCGACGACGTCCTCTATGCGGGTGGCAATATCACTGGGAAAGTAGGCGATTCGAAGTTGAACGGATTTGTCTTGTATAACCTCAACAACGACACCCTCGTCAGAAACCAACCACCACGGCTCACTGGCCATGGTGTTTCAGTCAATGCAATCGCTGCGCGTCCGAGCGCCGACGAAATCTACTTCGGAGGACAGTTCCAGACTGCGGGTGCTCTTCCCTGCCCCGGTGTTTGTTTCTGGGACACTTCTAACCAGCAATGGAATCGACCTGGTGCAAGCTTGGATGGAACAGTCCTGGCTCTCGAATGGCTCAACAGTAAGCAGCTACTGGCGGTTGGCAACTTGAGCATCAACGGAAACCAGTCTTTGGTCGCAACTTACAAGCCTAAGGGGCAGAGCTGGACTGCCTTCCCGGGTGCATCTTCGTCTGAGATTCCCGGAACTGTGACAGCATTTACTCCAGCCAACAGCGCAGTGTCCAAGTTCTGGCTTGGTGGTACCTACAACAACGGATCCAATTACTTGGCCGCCCACGACGGGTCCGGCTTCCAGTTCGTGCGCAACGTATTCGACAAGGGGACTACCATCCGTGGTCTCGAGATACTTCCGCTTTCCAAGAACCACGATGCTGTTAGCACTCTGAATAACGATCAAGCCCTCCTCGTCACCGGCCATCTGGTAATCCCGGATTTCGGCAATGCCTCGGCTGCCATCTTTAATGGAACCGCCGTGAAACCTTTCATCTTGTCCACCAAGTCCAACGGCGAAGCAGGCAGCATGTCTCAGGTGTTCTTCGAAAACAAGAACCCGTTCACCAGCGGAGGTGCGTATGACTTGACCCATGATGTTTATAAAGAAAGCTAACCATAGAAACAGGCAAACACCTCTCCAACGGCATTGTCGTGCTCATCTCTTTCTGCCTGGCACTCGGCTGCGTCTTCCTAATTGTTATCTGCGGTGTCATCTTTAACAAAATCCAGCGCCGTCGCCAGGGCTACATGCGGGCTCCTCAGGCGGTGGGAACTGATCGACCGTCCAACATGCGGAGACTCCCTCCGGAGTATTTGTTTAACTCGATCAAGCAGCCCAACCCCGCTGCTCCCACAATATGAGGTGGCTGCTCTTTTGCCCGTATGTATGTATTCCTATACGACCAGCCTTGTTTTTACGCCTGCATCAAAAGAACGAACAGAAAAGAAAAGAAAAAACAACGACATAAAGCCCATCATCTCGACCTTGTTGCTTCGATAATCCGTGATCTCTGATTTCACCTAGCCTCACAGCACGGCGTTCTTGGGACTCAACAGCTGAAAAGAAAAAAGACCTACTACTACAGTACCATATACCCCCGGGCCCGACTTACTAATTCTGATCTGCTTTTTTCCGCCGTTCATGATGTTTGTTAAAGTCATTTTGTGTTGTTGCTGCCATTGCCATTGATTGTCTCCCCGTATGTTAATCCTTCCTTGATCGGAAGAGTGTCTATCCTTCCATTCTCATACTTTTCATGCCCTGCATAAAGCGCATCGTCCACTGTTCATTATTCAATCCCGTCGACATTCGTCGATCATGTCTGCTCCCTGTTTTGTGTGATCTATTCCTCTTCACTTCTGTCTCTATTGACCACCTTTTTGTACTTTACTCCCCATGCTGCGAGGGCATGTGAGAACTGACTCCTAGACACTTCTCTCCTATCCCTCCCGCAGCATGGCCATTTTGTACATACCTTGTCCCTTTTTTTTTTCTTTCTCTAAACTCCCGCGCGAGTCCGCGGTTTAATGAACAATCATCCGAATATACTATTTTGATTACAAGCCATCAATCCATACGGAAATCTCATCTTACATCCTACAAGCTACCTACTCAGGTGACCTTCATTCGCCCGGAAAGAGCGATAAAATTGCTTTCGTGAGTAAAACGACCACTCCCACCGGAAAAGACACTTTTGTTAGTGAATCGCAGTGGCGAAATCAGAAACAGGGTGAGGTCATTTGGTAGTGTAATCCGGGAGTTGCGGTTTGGTTGGTTGGTTGAAACCACCACGCGAATCCTGCGCACGGGGCGGGGGGGAAAGGGGAAGGAAGATGGATGCAGTGCGGGCTAAGCAAAGTGACGGGCGCCCAGAAAAATTATAGTCTGGGTACGGGAACAACATACGATCAATCCAGTGGGGTGCGATGAGATACCCAGTTGTGGTGGTGACGAGGATAGAGAAGTTTGGTAATGCTAGAATAAGTAAGTGATCATGTTATGTCTGTTTTGTTCGACGAAGCTACTAAACAGGCGGAGTTACTCTTAGTCACCCGGCGAGGTCACGCGCAAAGGCCCAAATTTCACTGCCCCGGAGAGGGAGAGAGCCTTCCCCGCAGTCGTCGCCGCGAAAGACATGCTCCTTCCTTTTTTCTATTGTAGGCGTTCAGCATTCAACTGCTGTATGTAACTGTCCAGTACTTTCTGCGAGTTAGCTAGCTATAGTGTCTGGCACTGTTGTCTCTCTCTTTCTTGCTTTTTCTCTTATCCTCCTCTTCCTCCTCCGGTCGCGAGTCTCGTCGTCTTCTCCTTCTTCCCCAACCAGACAGACAGACAGTCCAGACCCCGTCAAATGAGGGACTGACTGACTGATCTGACCGTCTCTCCAGTTCTTCTTGAACGGTGCATCCCTTGACCACCAGCTCACCTTTCCTATCTCCCATCTCTTCTCCCTCGCCCCTGCCTACCAGCTTGCCTCCTTGTACTGTACTCGCGCCCGCCTTTCCTTCCCTTCTTTCCCTTCAACAATTCTCTCTCTCCCTCCCTTTTCCACCTTCCCCTCCCTCCTCTTATTCTTCCTCCCCCCCAGATATACATTCGGTCCCTCTCCGCGGTCTTCGGACCTAGACTGTTCTAGCTCGCTTCGGAGCTGGTCCCACCTGCCCTCCGGCCGATTTCCTGCAACTTCTTCTTTCCAAGTCGCGACCTTCCGATCTTCTTTTCCCGGCCCACCTTGTCATCTCGAATGCTGCACTTCAACCGTCGTCGCTCCTATCCGGTATGCGATCCCGCACAGGCTGGTATGTATCATTTTCACCACTTATCTCGCTACACTTTCAACACCGACATGTCTTTTTCACTTCACTGCGACGCTATCTATTTTCTTGTTCTTTCCTATCCTTCGATTCAGCATCGTCGAGCTAACTGCGACGGCGGGTTTTCAGCTTAACGTGTCGCACTCGGAAACTCAAATGTAAGCTCCAACCACGCTGAAGCCAGTTCACTACTATGGCGCAAATACTAAGGGCTTCCCAAAATTTAGGCGACGAGCAGAAACCGGAGTGCTCGCAATGCCGCAAAGGGGCGAGGGAGTGCCGCCCTAGTGAAGGGATCGTCTTCCGCCATCAGCAAAATGCTTCGATGAACAAAAGCGTAGAGGAGAATCCCAACGGTCGGGGTAGCCTGAAGGGCTTCTATTCATACAAGAACACTTTTGATGAAGACAGCGTGTGGTTGGACATTCCGAAGCATGGTATGAGCAACATCCGGTACCTGAAGGAAGCCTTGTACGCCTCGCGACTTGTCTGATGGAGTTGCGTTCTAGTCATCTTCGTCGACAACTCGGATCCTTATGCGGAAGACCTCGAAGCGGCCCTGGGCGAGTCGGAGGCCGCCATCCTCGCCGCGAACTCCCAGAATCGCGCGTGGTCGCAGCGCACACCCTCAGCCGATGCCGAAAATAATGGCCTGGAAGCTCTCTCCACAGTGGCCGCCCATGACCGCCTCTCTTTCAATTCACTGAGCGTCGATCAACAGTCTCTCCTAGCGGTGGATGCTGCCTCTCCTTTCAATAGCCTGTCGGCTACAGCATCGTCTGGTCCATCGCCCAGTCAGTTGCGCAGCGTGCTAGCCCCTCAGCTATCGCCACCTCTGTCCATTACCTCCAACCATACCAACAGTAATAATAATATCAACTTCCTTCTGAATCCATCGCAAGCTCGGTCACCACCTGTCGATCCTATCATCCACCACCCTCTGGAGCGTAGGAGCTCTTCGTTGACCGCCAAGTCAGCAATTTCGCGGGGCTCGAATGCAGAATCGAAGTCACATGCGCCTGCAGAAACAGATAGAGAGGTCGCATACCTGCTGCGGCATTTCTCAGAAGTTCCAGGACTTTGGTGGGTGGTGATAAGTAGATGTTGAACCAAAAGGATTATACTGATTATAAGACAGGATGGACCTTTTCGATGTCGGAACTTACTTCGCCTCCTATATCCCTGTGAGAGCGCTTCGAAATCCTCTGCTGAAATATGCCGCCTGCGCACATGCAGCCAAGCAACTGGGACGAGTCCAGGTGGAAAAGATGTCGTCCGGTGGGATTTATTCCAAGCAGAACGCGAGCAACGTAGACTGGTCCTGGAGGGGTGCCAAGTATTATGAAAAGGCTATCCAGCTCCTGATGAAGGAATTGCAGCCGGATAAAGGGCCACCGCCTCTAAGTACACCGGAGGCTTTCGGCCAATGGCAGGCCGCTGAATTGTGCGAGGAGAGTGATAACCCTCGCAAACGCCGGCGACGTTATTCAGAGAGTCGGTTTTCCAAGGGCGTACATTCGGACGAGATCCTCGCCGCAACGGCGATACTATCTGTATATGAATTGCTTGATGCTACAGGTCCGGCATGGAACCGACATCTGAGCGGTGTAAAATCCTTGTTAGATGTTGCAGAAGTGGGAATGATGCCGGTTGAACAACGTCCCGAATCCACGTTGCAACACAACAAGAAGTCTGGTCTGTCGACAGCGAGGAGAGCAACTTTCTGGAATTTTGCCCGACAAGATTATCTGGCTGCTTGTGAGTGAACCATTCGTATGCTTCAATTATTAAACCTTTGTGGTGTAATACTAATTCGCATTCGCAATCTGCAATAGTCATCAATGAGACTCAGACAAGGCTAAATACCGATGACTTGGTCCTCTGGACGGAAGCCGGTCTGCAAATTGACAATCAGGGCTTTGTCAGCTCCTGTAACACAACCGCGTCTGGCTATTTTGATGGAGATGACGTGTTGAGAGAGGACATGATTTGCAATGGCCTGGTTTGGATCCTTTCCAAAATTGTGAATTTTATAAGTGCCGGCGATAAGGTACCGTTGGGTCACCCCAGCCCACTGAGTACCGGGCCTCTCGGCTTGTCGCAACAGGCCTTACTGGAGCGATGGATTCGCCTCGAGGCCGAACTCGATGTGTGGTACAATGGGCTTCCGGATATCTTCCAGCCCTGTGCTCGAACTGAACCATCAGCAAAAGATGGTGAGAAAGCGGACACTGGAGCACTGTCTGAAATCTGGTATAGCATACCCATGTGCGCGTCAGCCATGCAGCATTATCATATGGCCCGGATCCTTCTCCTGATCAACAAGCCCCACGCGTCGACTAGCAGACGGAGTACCATCACGGACAGACTTAACTCATATCGTTCTATCGAGAACGAAATTCGGTTCCACAGCCGGGAGATTGTGGGCATTGCCATGGCGTGCCCGACCGGCTCCGTACGCATCAATTCTCTCCAACCGTTGTTTGTCAGCGGTCAGTGTCTCACTGATGCTGCCGAAAGACGAACGGTGCTGCACCTGTTGCAGGGAATCGAAGCGGATCTCGGTTGGGCCACCGATTATCGGGTGAATCAACTGCTCCGGGAATGGGGCTGGAACGACGGCGAGGAAGCGGCCATGACGTCCTAGCCGTGTTCGATCACGCGTCTCCAGGTTTTCACAAGGCCCTTCGCCCCGGGCCGTGTATATATGTCGACTATCGCCTTCAGCACCTGCGAAAGGAGTTCAGAGGCATTCCATCACGTTCTTGACGATTCTCCTGTTCGGTACTGTTTACATAAGTTTTCAGCTGTGTTTTTCGAGCGACTTTGCTTTTCTCGAAGTGATACCAGCGTGTTTTTCGGTCGTTGATGATTTCATATAGCATTTGCATACATAATTCGCATTCATGATAGACGGTCACGAAAGGAGTCAGGATGAATCCTGTTGTTAATGAAGCATGTTGTTGTCTGTTCTTTGTCGGATTATGATTGTGAATATTGAAAGCATTCCACCACTTGTGTTGTTAGTAACCACTGATAGCAAAGAGAGATTACAGTCTCGAATCCAAGGGGGAGAGCGTAGCAAAGAAAGAACAAAGGCGGAGAATAGGAAGTCGAAAAGGATCCGGGGGCTTAGTTAAGGCCTGCAGAAACTGGGACAGGAACCGAGGAGGGGGAAGTGAGATTAGAGTGAAAGAAGAAGAGGAAGAAGAGGGGAAGAGGGATTTTCTTCACTCTTCTGTCTCTCATATTTCCGTCCCAGTTGCTCATAGACTACTCTTTCCCCAAGGCTTGTTGCTCGGCTCGGCTGAGTTGCCTGCCACTTCCGAATGGGGAAAGCGACATCATCGAACAGCACGTGCCTGCCGATTTTGGAATTGCTGGATGTTTCGTGGGAGAAAATGACTGGCAGGCTGGCCGTGAGTGACTCTCGGTCACTGAGCTTGTTTCTGTTGCTGGTCTTGGCTTCAGGTTGGTCTGACCTCGGAGCGGCTGCGGGAGGTGGCTGTCAGACTTAGCACTGGAGTAAGTATCGCTTTTGCGTCAGGTGGGTATTTCTTGTGTAGGAATTGACTGATTATAGGAATGTAAGCTGACTGCAGCCGCATTCCAGCTATAACGTTAGTCTAGAGTAACCCTATTTTCTGTTCGATTCTTCAGAAGGCAGTTTGATTTAAATGATTGATTGCTTGATTGATGACTGAATGACTGAATGAAGATGATCGATCGTCGATACTTTAGTTTCCTTTCTCAGCTCAGGGCTCGACGGCCCCCGGGAAGGTCCTTCCCCACTAGGCATGGGGAACGGAAGGTTAGGCGACCAATCAGGCTTGGGCCGGTGGTCCGGTGGTCCGGTGGTCTGGGTTCTTGGCTTTGATTCTGCTCTCTCTCTCTCTCTTTCTCTCTCTCTTGGTTTTACTATGGAAGTGACAAAGTAGTTTCTGTGACTATGAAGTTGAAAAACTCGAGACAAGTGTGAAGGGGTTATTAAACTTAGATTGCTGAGACAAGGCTAGATACCAGTATAACTGAAACCCAATTCTCGTGGATATACACTACGATATGAACAAGATCCTTTTATCTAGCTCAGAGTTCGTGTTTCCACGCCCTAAATTGGACCTGACGGAGCGTATCAAGATCCCATGCCTTAATTAACCGACAGAAAAAGCGAGAGTAAAGCCCCTACATAATTTCACGGAGCGATCTAGAGAAAAGAAAAGAGTTACAATGAATCGATTCCCGGGCCGTCCAGAGGATGGTTATGTATGTATTACTTAGGTGGGGTTAGCTTGCGATGTATATAGCTAAACCCTTCTACGAAGATCCAAATCCTGCATCGAACAGCAATTCCTTGGCGGTGGGCCGATCCTCCGGCGCCCACTCCACTTATATGATCATTCATTCGTTCTATTTTCAGTCTTTCTTGTTTGGCTTTACGATTACCGATCCAGTCGGCCAGCAAATCCCACGGCTCGGATGCGCCATTCTTTTTCACACGGCAATGGTCTCCCGGGTGGCAGACTGGGAATACACTAGCCCTCTGGTCCAACTGTGGGACTTTGGTCATGGTGATGGGAATGACCTCAGTCTTGTGCTTCCACATCAATCACAACTCGATGGCTGCGCTGCAATCGCGAAAGAGGCGTGCATTGACCTCGCCCTCGTATCGCTCATACTACCTCGCTGATCTTGAATCCACCCGGCACCTGGGTCTGGAAGATGCCGTGGGGATCATACTGCTTGGCCACGCGGGAAATAAACTGGACGTTCTCCTCTCCGTAACCCTTGAGCGGGCTCTGGGATTTGTCCGCGTAGTTGAGGTAGATGTACTCGTTGTCCGACCCGATCGACTTGGCGTATTCGTCAAGCTCGTTCAAGGCGGTCCGTCCAAGGTGGGTGAAGAGAGCGTCATCTTGTTCGTCGTCCCAGGAGTAATCGTAGAGCACCTCTGCGGGGAACTGTCAATAGATCTCGAGTAAACTCATGGTGCTTGGGTATACATACGAACGAGGTTTTCATCAAAGCGGTCAAGGCCAAGCACATTGCCGCCATTGACTACTGTATGCTCCCAGAATAGCTTGGGCCAGGGTTGGATGATGGTATCCATGGCCCAGGAAACACTCTTGGCTGCGGCTTTAGCCTTTTCGATGTTGTTGTTGTGCAGCTCAATCGCTTTGCGGAGGACTTTGGCGTCATTTCGGTAGGTGCCGGTGGTGAAGATGTCGCTGAAGTCTGTCAGGAGAAGGCCTTTTATTTGTAGCGAAGTCAGATCTTACCGATATCCCGTTGCCTGGACCAATTCCTGGGTCAGGTTATAGATGGTGGCGAACCGCATCGTGTCGGTGGTGTTTTCGATACCAACGAACTCGCTGAAAGGAGCAGGATAAGCTACTGGCTTGGTGTATTCCAGAGCATCGGCGATGATGTTCTGCCCGGTCGTTGAGTTGTATTCCCACATGCCGATCCAAGATGCGTAAGGGTCATTGTGTATGTTGTCGACAAAGTTTACTGCGGCTGAGATCTGCTGTTCGGTGGTGGAGTTGTCGTAGACAACCAAGCCTCCCCAGAGCCCATCATGAGATATGGTCTTGAGGTCGTACTTGGTGACGATGCCAAAGTTGATTGAACCACCCTTCAGGGCCTTGTACAGGTCGGGGTTGCTGGTCCGGTTGGCATTGACGATCGCGCCGCTTGCGAGGACCACCTCGAAGTTCTCGATGTTATCGCACGCAAAGCCCACTCGCGCCGTATAGAAGGTATTTCCACCTTGAAAGGGTCAGGTAAGCTTGCTGGATTGTTATAAATCGATGTTCACTTACCGCCGATCAAGAATCCACCTACACCAACTGGCCCACCACGTCCGCCAGGCACAGTCACTCCATAGGCATCGAGAGCCTTGTAGACTGATTGCCAGCGGGCGCCAGGCAGGATAGAAGCCATGCCCTTGTCTGCATGGTACGTGGTGCTGTTCATCATCGAGAGATCAATCGTGATTCCCTGTTCGATGTCTGCCGCACCGGCCCACGTGGTATGACCACCACTACGTACCGCAAACTTGCATTGAGAAGCGCCAGCCTTGACCAAAGTAGAGACAGCAAGCGAGACTTCTTCAGCGGAATGTGGCTGAACAATGCACGAGGGACGTAGTTGAGCATTTACAGCAAAGTAAGACGTGACCGACTCGTTATATGCTATACTGGAGGGGAAGATAACCAGATCACGAAGGGAGGTAGCTTGCAGTGCTGAGCACTAAGGAGCATCAAGATTAGCTGAATTTGCCCTTCGAAGTACGGATCGCCAGACAACTTACGCAGGTGGTAGTGGTATTTGACCCGTAGGTGGCTTTGGGCAAGAGGCCAAGGAGAGGTGCTAATGCGGTGGAAGCCTTCATTGTGATTTTTGAGTAACAGAAACCCGATGATTCTTGCTTGCTCTGTCGTCCGGCGTCCAATGCCTCTTATACTCGAACGCATGCCCTCCGGTTAAAGCTCGGCTGCGGAAGCAACCCACTTCCAACTTCCACAGTCAAATGACTCCTGACATGCGCATGTCTAGAATGAGGTCGGGTGGCACGATACCACGACTAGCCACGATGAGGTATGCACTAACGTTAAGTGCAATCTCGACGTGCGGAGCACGAGCGAAGTAAGCCATGGAGCTATACACGTTCGTGCGTATATAACCATGCTGATCGATAGAAGCCGCCAATAGTAAACGCAAGGAGATGGAGGAAGCAAGAATGGTGCACGACAGACTGAGAAAGTGGCCGACTCGGTGGAGCTCCCTTGCAATGCGGGAATTCCATTTCTGGCAAGTAGTAATTGGTAATATTGACTTCTCAGGAGTCAGTGGTAAAAGTTAAAATTCAACATCCCGCACGAGCACATATGGAGACGATGCCAGAAAGTTGGAGGCTCGCGATTCGTGACATTAGACTAGGCTTGGGGCAGACGGCCTTTGGGTCTCTCAGCCCGCGGGCCGCTTGTCCGTACTCCGTAGGCAGGTGGGCCCCCCGAAATCTTAGTCGGCCCGGGCTCCTCGGATGGAGTAAGGCAATAAACCTGTAGATTGGTTTCCAATGTGGAGCGGAGGAAGCACAAGACATTTAGACATTAAAGAAATTGGGAAGCGGAGAAGGACTATTGTGACCGGTCATGATTTGGGAGAGCGATAGGAAGACATCGCCGAACCTCGGTCGCAATTCTCTACGCTGTGGACCCGCTGAGTCGGCGACTTTTGCGTTCTTTGCAAGATGTTGTCAGTCGCTGGCAGAAGGACAATATTGGCCGAGTTCAACGCAAGGTTTTGTCAGATGAGACGGAGAACTGATAAGAACACAAGGCATTAGCTCTGATTTATTGCATATCTTGGAAACTGCATTGACACGATGCCTCGGTGCTGGGGAAATACTTAGAGGTACTCAATATCTTGAACCTCGGTGCTCTGTGCCACGGCAGCAACAATACTGAGCGAGGAGAGGTTGTCGATGCGATTGAGTAAGAGAAAACGCGACACAAGTCCTAAAAGAGCAGAATCTGCTCGCTTCGTTAGGATCCCTGCCTGGTGTGTTCTGTTCAGGAAAGCAGCTCCACCAGACTATTGTCCAGCACGGTAGGAAGGATGATGAAGTGGCCAGGCAAGTTCAGCTGGAGGGGAAGCCGGGGCTAGTCGGGATCGTCAAGCAACGGCTCGTGCGATCGGGTCTCCACTCCCTACTTCGCTGCCATACAACCCCAGCAATCCCTGTGGAGCATGTCTCGATCTAAGGGGATGGGAAAGTCAATTTATATTAGACAAGATCTGGTTGTTTGTCGTCGTGTCAGCAGTGCCCAATTTGGAAAGACATGCCACCCCATATCCCTGTCTGCGTCGCACACGATGAGAAGGAAAAAATCAGACTCGGGCTCAGAGCCCCAGTTCTCTGAGATCCCCATTTAATTTCGATGTGCCATCATTGTTGGTCAAGATGTGATCCTGAAATCCTGAAGACAATGCCTATTGTCCTTAATCACCCGCAGTTTGGAGAACAAAATGGCATCAGATAGTGCTTGATTTGTGGACTCACCCAATACCCAAGATGGTCATTGTCACAGCAGCCGAGCCTCCTCCGGGGCAGACATACGACTTTGACTACTCCAAGCGCTACTTATACCGAGCCAACGTGGCGATTATCTCCGCAGGTTTAACACTCAGTACCAGCTTTCTTGCGGTGCGAGTCTTCACCAAAGCACGCCTGCTGCACAAATTCGGATGGGACGATGGTATGTCTGTGGTGCATCAAGTGGATTTAGAGACTTGGACTGACAGTTGACAGTATCGATTATTCTGGCTTGGGTAGGCAAACGGACTACTAGATTAGAAGTTAGCGGGGCATGCTAACTTCCATTTACCACAGCTGTTCGCATTAGGCACTCAGGCATGCTCACTTTGTAAGTTTGTACTTGGTTTTCTGTCGGCCTTCTACTGACCATCTCGTCTCAGACGGGTACCGTCACGGAGGCATGGGACTTCACCTATGGAATCTTCCTCCTGAAGTCTATGAATCCTACATCAAGGTTTTTTTCTACCTCCGCAATGTGTTGACACAGTCACTCCGCTAACGCAGCTCAGGTCGTCTTCACGGCAGCAATTATCTACGTCCCAGCGCTTGCACTTGCAAAGATCAGCCTTATCATACTATACTACCGCATCCTTTGTCAGGAACACTACCAGCGATGGACACTCTACGCCCTCGCCTTCATTGTCAGCAGCTACAGCATAGCCCTGATTTTCGCCTTCATCTTTGGGTGCCAGCCAGTCCACAAAGCCTGGAGTCTATCAGTCACAGGGTCTTGCATCGACCAGTACGCACTCTACGTCGCGACAGCAGTCATGAACATCATCACAGACATTGCATTGATCATTGTTCCGGTTCCAACCGTAATAGGTTTGAACATGCCAACCGTTCAGAAGATAGGACTGCTGTTCATGTTCATGGTCGGATGCGCGTATGTCCATCTCCCTCGGGCGTATCCTCACAGATCAAGATAACATACTGACTCAATCGACAGCACCCTGGTTACCGGCATCATTCGTCTAATAACCCTTATCCCTTTCTTGAACTCCAGCGATCCGACACATGCTATCGGCTGGCCGGATCTGTGGATGTAAGGCCTCACCTTGTTTTGTCTCTAGCTATGTCCGTTGCAGCTAAACCCATTCTAATTTCTTGGAACCGCGATAGTAACATCGAAGCCAACTTCATTATTATCTGCCCCTGTCTACCTTTTCTCCGACACCTGCTCCGTCGGTACGCGCCCCGCTGGATTGGCGAGCATAGCAGTCTCGCCCGTCGCTACATGCAGAACTATGCCTATAATTATACTCGAGAAAGCACTCGGGGACGACGCAAGGAGGGCCTCACTCAGCTGCAAGATGAGATTGAGCTGGCCGAAAATCTGGGGAGCGTGCATAGTGGAGTAAGGATCGTGAAAGAGATCCAGTGGGAGATCACAACAGAGGAAACGGACGCTCATGAACCTGGACCTGAGAAAGTTATGAAGCGGCACAGTACAATCTCCGGAGGGGTATAGTACTTTCGTTTGTATATATGGTCTTAAAATAGTCACTGGGAAAACCTGGAGGTATTCCGGGCCATGACTCTCTCCTAAATATAATATCAAATCCTCCGACTGCGTAAATCTAGGAAGACATGTCTTTTGTAAGCTGAAAGGAAGAGATGGCAGATAACCACCTGTTGGATCGCACCACAAAAGCGCACGCGGTATCTGATGCGGTGGCTGTTCAGAGCCGACTAACCATGTTCCGCAACAGTGGAATATATTGTTTCAATTCTGTCCGGTGAAGTCTCTCGATGCCGACAAAATTGATCTCTTCCTGACTTTCAGATAAACCGGCACACCTACAATTCTAGGATTCAAGTCCGCACAAGGTAGCGCTGGTGGTTCGACATACCGAAGTAGATGGCCAGGTATACTGCGTAGCTCAGTCATTGCAACTTGAATTCAGTCACAATCTGTGACTTTCTCAATCGGCTTCAGAATGGCAATAGATCTAGAACGTATCGCCAAGAAGGTATTGCATGTTAACCCAAGGCTTGTTAGTGCTGGTCTCCACGGCGGCTGCGTGGGTTTTCGGGACTGGAACCTTGTTGTCTGCAATGTTTGCTGCGAGAAATCTCATGTTTTAGCCTCGATTAGGGCTACGCCGCGACCCGTTCCTACTGCGAGATGCCTATTCACCGCGACCACTTTGGCAGCGGATGTCTGGCGTGCTTATGAGTTCCGTCGCAGCCTCGATCTCAGCGAGGTCGAGAGGCGAATGGACTCCGGTTTGAATTTTCTTGGCATTCTATAGATAAGGCTAGACTCTGCATGTAGGTCATGAATGGAAGCAGGAATGTGGCGCAGGTTGAAGTGGGTTGATGTTGAAATCATTTTCTATTATAGATACAGGGTATAAAAGCCATTGGAGAGATAATCTGTAAGACCAAAGACGGTTATCAGAAGCCGTAAAAGAGAAGTGATGGTAAACAGAGGAGCATGGATATCGTCATTCAAAGTTTGACGAAGGATGTTGTCATTGTGGGGAGGGAGAGAGGAGAGGCTGGTGGATTATTGAGTCTGGAGCGAGGGGGAAAATGGATGGCCTGAGGAGTCAGGACTGCAGAACTGCCCGATGGAGCTTAGCCTGTAGATCACGTTCTTCCGTCCGGCGGACCCGGAGCTTTTCCCGATTAGACCACACCAATCACAGGGAGGCAAGCCTCCACCGTTCCAGCGTTTGTTGTCTCCGGGTCCCAAAGTTACGAGTAAGTGAGTGGGAAAGAAAACGAACGAGACTCGATCCTCGATTCGACCCGATCTCAATCCATGACGCAACCGGTTTGTGCAGCCCAATTCTCGTCCTTTTTCTCCCTTCTCCTCTGGGTGATCCAAACCTAATCTACCTTAACTTACGTCTTTCCTTTCATTACTACTGCTTCTTCTTCCTCTCCTTCTCTGTCGCTGGACTTGTGGGCCGTCCTTCTATCTTGATTCATCCTCCTTCACTTCTTTCCCCCCATCCCCTACCTCGTGCAGCCCTGCATTCTCCTTTCCTTTTTCTCTCCCCTTTCTTCACACCTCCCGCCGCTTGTCCGATTAATCTTCTGCATCTGCACTCACTCACTTTCTCCGTTGCTGGCTGCCACTCTCTCACTCTGTTTGTTTTCTCTCCTTCCGCCGACCTCCGCCAATATCTCCTTAATCCTGCCCGCTATACAACACTTCGCACTTTTTCCATCTCTACCGCTCATCCATATAGAGATCGATTCCACGGTTTCAGTCGCTTGGAATCTCAATTGCGCTGGTCTTGTTCGTACCCCTCTCGGGCAACAAGCGCCTGAGCCATGTTCCGCAGAAAGAGGAGCTCCTCGCAACATCAGGTAAGCCCCCCTGTTCCATGGAAATGGTCTCTGGGTCGTCACGAAACTAAACACTGCTCATGCGCCTAGCATTCTCTCTCTGCATCCTCCTCTCAGTCCGCGCAATCCGCTGCCAGCCATGCCTTTCTCAAATCCCAACCCTCCTCTAGTAGCCTCTCCTCCGCCGCCGCCGCGGCCGCCCTGCGCAGTCTCACGCCCACGCCGACCCCCATCGAAAATGTTCAGACTAAGCGAATGATGCAACGGAGGACTTCCGTATCCTCGCAGCGAAGTGGTACGCCTAGTCTGCGACCCATCAGCGGGAATGGACTCCGTCGCTCGAGCAGTTCCGCCTCCATGACGCATCGCACATTTCGAGATCAGTCCCCGCGGCGACCGGCATCGAGTGCTGGACATGTCGACCCCGCACCGCCGCTCCCGTCCATCCCTCGCCAATACACCGGGCGAAATGACCAGGCACGTCGATCTGTGAGCATGGGCCCATCGCTGCCACAAAGTCCGCGCGGGAAACCGTTAGCAGATCGGGGAACGAGCGGGGATCGCACCGCTGCCACTCAGCCGCCCGCACGAGCGCCCGCACGAGCGCCCGCCTCGACGCCGTCACCCGAATTGCGACGACCCGCGAGTCGAAATTCGATCAATTTCTCATACCCCATGGGCTCCCGCCCGACATCTCCGACGGGCTCGATAGGAAAGGATGCGTCGGCGAGCACTTCTCTGGCTAATCAGCTTTCTGCCGCGGAGTCGCCCAAGAATCCAACAAGGAGCCCCCGAGCTACACGGACGGCCAAGACACGCGGGGTCTCCCCCGGCAGCCCCGGTCAACGTCCACCGTCTTCGGGAACTGCGGTGGCTGCCGCACAGGCTGCCATTGTCCCCCGAAGTCAAGAAGCAAGTCCTGTGGCCGCCTCTCCGCGGAGACCTTCTTCGCAGGATCGCAGTGTTCCAGACCCAGCGCCGACCCAGCAGCTCTTGGCGCCTGAGAATCGACATCTTACTCGTCCTGCCTTGGTGAAGCGTCCATCAACAGTACCGGAGGATGCTCAGGGGGAGGAACAGGCAGAAACGACTGCTCCTGTGCAGCGAGCAGAGCCTCCTCGTGGAGGTACTGTGACGCCAGAGAGCCCACAGACCATCAAACCGCAATTTACTCCGGATCAAGTCAAGGACCAGTTGCTAAGTCCACCCGTCAGTCCGCCAAGCTCGCAGCCTTCGGTCGAACCAAGTACCGAGCCGCAACTGTCACACACGCATCAGTCCAGCAGTCCCGGTCGCTCCGCTCACTTTTCACGACATCTGTTGGTGGCGAACATTCCGAGCGATCATCTACACCAACCCCCGCCAAGGTCCGTATCGCCGGCTAAATCTGCAATGAAGCACCCGCGGAAAGATTCGCTCGCTCCTGATTCTCATACAGAATCGGTTCTGAGACTAGGCCCTGCGCTCAGTGAGTTGTCGGATGGCACCTCCGTAGCCTCTGATGATGGGTCCAAGCAAGGGGTAAAGAGGAGGCCTGCCAAAGTCAGCTTCGACGATGAGGCTGAGATCGTGGGTACCGCAGCGAGCCCGCCAACATCCCCTGACGAAGTTCTACCGGAGTCCCCGCAGTCTAAGCCCAAGAGTAAGGGTGGGTGGTTTTCCAAGCGGAGACATAATCTACGGAGCGGGACGCCTGACGATTTCGAGCATGTTTTGAAACCACGGCTAGCTCTGCCCTCGTTTGGCAGCATTCGGGGCAACAGGACGGGAGGACAGCCGGAGGTACAACATCGCGAAATGAGCGACAACGAATCCACTACGTCATCCGACTCTCCGATAGATACCTTGAGATATTCGTTCTCTAATGACCAGGCTGTCGGGGGTATTCTCGCCAATTCTCGAACTGAGGTGCCGCAGGAGAGCGTCGCTTCTGTACGCCCTACGAGTCCTCCTCACAACAAGTTGGAGGAAACAGGCACGTTGGACGCAACTCAGCCAAATGAAATGGTGGACCAGGCAGATACAACACCCGACCAGCCGGCGGAGGTCAAACCCCCGGCCGTTGCAGCCGAACCGCAAACCCCCAAGCAAACTTTGACAGTTCCTGACATTACAGTTCAACCAGCGTCACCCGAACTCGACAAAGAGCGCTCGAGTTTGGAATGGTACGAAGTTCCGGGAGGCTTCCCACGTTCCTCACTGGAATCGAATCTTCCGCAGATGAAGTCGAAGAAGTCAATCACATGGGAGGACACTGTAACGGACGTCATGGTTGATTCCACGGCAGAGCACGAGACGGACGACGAATCCGGTGAGAGTGTCTACAGTGATGCAGAAGAGGGCGTTAATGGCAATGGCTTCGGCTCTATTGATGCCGTTGTTGATGATCGCACGTCGCCCAACTTGTCCAAAGAACCAGCAGCAGAGCTTGATCGTCCCGATAAGGACCAGCATAATCCGGATGAGTGGTCGGACTTAGAGTACCCACAGACATGCCAGATTGCTCGCGCGGGCTCCCCTGCACAAGCTGCTGCTCTCAGTCCCGTCCCAGAGTCCCCCGGGTCAGTAAATCAAGCGCTCCCGTTCTCGTCACCTTACCCTCCCTTCACAGCGCAATCGCAGTCCCAAAGCAAGAAAGACTCCGCTCAGACCGATCTCACGCGGCCGGCTTCTCTCAATGTCAAGTCTGCCAGACATTCCATCTTAGTCAATGGAGCAGGTAACACCGCTCCTCGTGCAGCGCCGCTGCGGGATTCGATCGCTCCCCAACCGAGTGCATCGCAGCCGGAGCAGACAGCTACCCAAGGCCGGGCGAGACCTATGTCATGGAGTCCCGCTGCCATGCAGAATGGAGTCAATGGCAAGAATCGTGCGTCGCAAGTCAATGCCAAAGCACCGACTCCGCGGAGAACA
Organism: Aspergillus homomorphus CBS 101889; assembly: GCF_003184865.1. Classification (NCBI taxonomy): domain Eukaryota; kingdom Fungi; phylum Ascomycota; class Eurotiomycetes; order Eurotiales; family Aspergillaceae; genus Aspergillus; species Aspergillus homomorphus. The sequence goes on along the minus strand of NW_020291957.1, from coordinate 83,364 downwards.
CTCTCTAGCGGTAGCGACTCGTCGAGCAGCTTTAAACGAGCCAGCCGTCCATCTCGGGCAGATTCGAACCACACCATGCGACTCACCATGCGCGGCAGCCCACCCGTCCGACAGGCTCCAGCCAGGACAATGGCCCCACCCGCTGAGTCGCGCCCCCGTTCACCTCAGTCGGGCGGCAACATGCGAACTACCCTTCGGATGAATGGAAACAGGCGCGAGAAAGGCTCTTTCTTTTCCAATAAGTCGCCGAAGGGTAAGGTATCCAAGGTCCCAGGTAGTCGATTCACCTCACGCTTCCCTGATTCAGATGATGACGAGGGCTTCGACAATTGGAGATCGCGGTACCGGTATGAAGACTCTAGTGATGATGAGAGGGGACCAGCTCCGTTACCCCCAGTCCGGGGGATCCCTCGTCGGCAGGGAGCCCACGACGGGGACTCTACGGAACTAGAAGATAGCTCCGACGAGGAGCGACAACTGGCCGCTTCTCGACCGCGGCCTGCTGTGTCTTCTCCCCGCCAGACAGGCCCAACGCGAGATCCGGCCTTGGCGGCAGTGGCTAAAAATCGTGGTATGACAGATGAGGAAATGGACGAGTTTCTCCAGCCCAATCGCGGGCGCAAGGCAGGACTATTGCAGCGCTTCAGCATCCGCAAGTCCAAGTCGCCGGTCAATCGCCGGTCATACACGAACGGCTCTGCTCGTCCGGAGCGCTCGCGAGCCGACGGCGAGCAGGATCCCCCACTGCCCGGAGCTCAATCCAACTTCGTCACCACAATCACGGCGACCAAACCCGCGCCGCCCACCTCCTCCAAGCTCGTGCGGCGCGCATCACAGCGATCCTCGCGCAGCGACGGCTGGCCATTGCGGACCGACCGTAAGGACTCCGGAACCGCACCCGCAGCTACCAGCAACGGCGCCGACGAGCGCCTAGCCAGAGTCGACGAGGATGCCCACACCAACGACCCGAGCACGACTCCCGCGACGGCACCTATCTCCCAAGAGAACCAGGACCCCTCGTCCACAGCGTCAGGAGCCAAAAACGATGGTAGCAATACCGCCGCAGACGTGATCATTGCCCCCTCCGGACGCAAGAAGCGATTCCCGCGACTACGCAAGGCTTTCGGGCTGCGTGATTAACCAATCCACTCTACAATCACCGATTTACCTTTTCTAATATATATATTGTACCATCTTTTGTTTATCTTTTCTATCTTCGTTCACTCCTTTGCATTTCCTTTTTCTTTTTTTTTTTTTTTTACTGTCTGATTCACTTCGATGTACTTTGTTATAAATATTCCGCAGACCATGCGGAAAGCACACCCTATAATCCTAATCCAGGCCGATGAACCACAATCAATCAATCAATCCAACTGATTTACTTTGTCCATGGAGTTCAAGCACCCTTCGCTCGCTTCCACAAACAGGACAAAGTAGTGGAGGCCGTCTGATTTTTCGGGTATGTGGGCGAGATCTCTCGGATATGTGAGGGAACAGGGTTGGAAGCTTTTGTTTTAATATTTTTGGTTGACGAGACATACGGATTTTCTTTTATTATCTTACCCCTCGGGTAATGGGACTAATTGGCGCTTGGGAAGGATGGATGGATGGACGGACGGGATGGGATGGGACGGGATGGGATGGGATACACGGGATTCTTTACGTTCACAACATTGGACATTTGAAACCATCTGGGGCCTTCGGAATTGGGCACTAGGTGATGGGTGATACCCCTCGGGTTCTGTTTCGGTGCCTGTCTTGTCTGCCTTTCTCACACTGCGGAATGAAGGTTTACTTCTTCTCTGCGTGGCGGATAAATTAATTCATGGATTGATTCACTTTGAGATGTTCCGGTAATCCAGTATTTACTCAGGACGTAGATAGACCTCGCTCGCTCGTTCCTGCTGAGTAAGGAAGTCTAGTCCTTTCTCAGCCTCAAACTGGTCGAAGTATAGTCCCTCCTCCGGCATTGACAAGTCCTAGCATAGAAGTGAGTCGACGCAGCAGTGAGATCGGATAGACAGATACTCATTCCTAAGACCCCGAGATCGTACGTATGGATTATCCCCAGATACACCGACGAAAGTTCTACGTTGCTGGTCCAGGAGTGAACATGTTTTACACTCGTTGAGTGTTTGTTCGTTATGATCAAGGGATCAGATGACTCTGCGACTCATAAGCATCAAGGTTGGGAGTTTGAGAGTCGCTGCTGTTCAGGGGGGACTACGACTGGATTTGAACGGGCCGTGGCTGACTATTACTGGATTAGAAGGGTTGTGGGTATTCTTGGTGGTTTATTCTTTTGCAAGATTGAATGCTGGGGTGGAGGTCGAGAGGGGGCCAAGCTACCTATCATGTTCGATAGTGGTATTTCGGAAAGAAGTGGCGAAGAGCTAGACGGAAGAATAAGTGTGGAGGGGAGATGGGAAGAAGCGCGGAGAAGTAGAGGATGCTTGGGGAGACCAGTTATTCAGGGGGTTCAAGCATACATGGCACAACATATTTGAAACACCCCTTTTCTCATTGTCTTTCATACATGTCTTAGTGATAGCGTTACTCAAGGCACAGGTGCTCGTTATCTGAGACAAGGTTCGCTTTGTGCTGTGTGCGCGAACACTGTCTCAGTCTACTTGGAATGCTCAGGCTACCGGACCATCCAGATCATGATCTACATCCATTATTGCTAGATACAAGAAGGCCATGATACATTCCAAGTAAACAATTTTTCTTCAAAAGGCCATTCCATCATACGTAATCCATCAGATACAAGATTTAACTTCTCAGGTCATCAATGATCGTGCGCTGCGAGAAAAACAAAAGTAACGACCCGCGGACGGACCCGTGGTAGTTGTTTTGCGGGAGTGACCACGGTTCCGGTCCGACGCGCCATGCCCCACCCGGGAAAGTTGGACGGCTTACAAGCGGGAAGCGTGGACCACCTTGTAGTCGACAACCAACTCACGGCCACCGTCGTTGATGACCAGGGCACGCACGCTGCCACGGCCGTCCTCGAACGCCTCACGGATGCGACGGAAGAGGTGACCCTGGGGAACAACGGGCAGGCCCTGCTTGACATCACCGGTCTCGGTCATGGCAACCAGGCGACCGTCATCGCGGAGGTCCAGGATGCGGTAGGTCTTGTAGACGGGGCCAAGCATGGTCTGGACAACCACCGAAGGAGAGGGGTTGGAGACGAAGCTGGACTCCTCTTGGAGCTCACGGGTGAAGAGATCGACACCCAGGTAGCGGTGCTGGCCGGTCTGAGGAGAGACGGAGATGCGGATCACCTGGCAGGGACGGCCCTGAAGGATCAGGATGTCGCCAATGCGGATGAAGTGAACGGGAATCGGCACGGTCTCGGCGGTGCTGGAAGAGTTGCCGGCACGGGGCTCAACGATGCGAACATCCTCACGGACGCCTTCACGGAATCGAACTGGGCCGCGTTCGTCAGCGACGACTAGTTCCTCGTGGTCTTTGTGACCATGGTTGTGGTGGTGGTGGGTGGGGTGCATGATGCGGTCGGCAACGCGCTCCACACCACGACGGAAGGAGTGATAGTTACCGTCGTCGTCGTAGTAGCCCATCTTGCGAGAAGGAGGCGAATCCACAACAGTCTTGGGCTTGAAGACCTTAACGTTGGCTGACGAAGCAGGCGCTTGGGCAACCGGCTCAACGCTCTGTTGACGGCGGCTGTAGGGGTCCCGTTGGTAGGTGTCGACGGGCTTGGACTGATACGCACGGTCGTAAGAGACGTCGATCTCTGATTGGACAGTGCGGTCGTACGATACGTCCCTGGTCTGCTGGCGGGGGCCTGGGGCGTAGGAGTCTACGACAGGAGCCTGGGTAGACCGGTTGTAGGCGGGGTTGACGTCGTAGGTAGGGTTGTTGACCCGACGACGGTACTCACGCTCAGTGATATCGAGCTGAGTCTGAAGAGCTTGATCGTACGTGGGCTGACGGTCTTGGAAACGGACCGACGGTTCACGATAGCTATAGAGGGAAGGAAGGATGAGATGTCAGATAGGGAATTGACAAGGGGGGGGGGAGGTAAGAAGAAAAGATGATTGGGTAGGACAAGAGAGAAGAAAGGTAGGTAGGTAGGTATGTATGGGGGGGGAAGATGGGTGTGGTAGGTGTGTGTGTGGGTGGGAAAGTATAAGAGGGCGGGTGGTGGAGGAGAAAAGAGGAGAAGAGGAGAGAGATGGGGATGGGAAAGAGTGGGAAAGGACGGGAAGACCCAGTCGGGTTCCCTTTGGGGCAGGGGACTTGGGCCATTGTTTGTTTTGGTGCCACGTAATTAAACGAGAAATAGAAAAGAATAACAAATAAAAGAAAATACAAGACCACCATCCAAGTGGAGGAGGCGAACTAGAGCGCATTAGGCCAAGAGAGAAGCTGATGGTGACACCGCTTCTTTGGCCTCTCCACTTGGCTGCTGTCGATGGTGTGTCTAGGCAGACACCGAACCCGGAACAGGTCTTTAAAAAGGAATCCAATTCAACATACCGTTCACGAGTTAGATCAACCTCGGGATACCGGGGCGGGGGAGCAGTGCTAGTAGTGGTGGTAACACGCTCGTCAAAGTGAACACTGACGTCGTGAGGGCGCGAGTGCTCGTGATGATGGCCGTGGCCGTGACTGTGACGAGGAGGCTCGGACGAAGCAGCAAACTGATCCTGCTCAACGAAGTGAAGGTCGACTTCTTCCTTTCCGTAGACACGCGGGTCGGGAAGAGGAGCAGAGGTTCGAGTATCTTCCCGTTCGACGTGCGAAGTGCGATCGAGATTGACTTCTTCCTCTACTCTGGCTGCGGCCGCGAGAGTAGCTTCAGGAACAGCGTCACTCCGGTACGACGACGGGAAGACACTGAAGGGGATGGGGACGCGGGCGTCGAAGTCCAGATTGGCTGTCCTGTCGGCGTCCTTTCTCGAATCCCTTTCGAACTGTTGAAGAACAACTCGAAAGGCGAGACAAGAAAAGACTCTTACGGGGGGAGAGAAGTCTTTCTCGTGGAGAGGTGGAGGAGGGGAAGTTGATAGATCAAACTACCCGAGCAATGCGGAGACAATTCCTGATGAGGAATGTAAGATAAGGATAAGCTTAAAAAGCTTGAGGAATGTGAGAAGAGGGAAGAAGAAGTGAAAGAGGGTTGAAGAGGAAGAGGAGAGAGAGAGAGGAAGAGAGAAGGAGAGGAGAAAGTGGAGGAAGAGGGAAATAAACCCGCTGAAATACAATTGCGGATGTTCTTCCCTCGTCACGCGTTTGTTTACCACACCTTGCCGCTTCTGGGGTTGAGATTTATCCCCCAACATCCTATCTAATCAGCTTCTGCCTACTTCAATTGACTTTCTGCTCTCCTCTGCCTACTTTTCCCAGCCCGTCCGAACTATCAACTCTACAATTGAAGGGTGTCATCCCGTGGGAACTGGGAAATGGGGGAGGGGCGAAAGGGAGTGACCCGAGGTTCAGTCATTGCCAACATCCACGGTTCCTGAAATCTGCATCTCTACTTACTTATCTCTACCACGCCGATCTATATAGGGAAACTCTCCCCCCCCAAACCCAGCCAACGCTAGCCAACATCCCAGCCAGATCGATCCACTGTGCAAAGTGATTGATCAATCTCCTCCTCGTTCACATGCAGGCCTTCTCTCCTCGCAGCGCACACACCACGAGGCTGGCCAGCCACCACCGGGTCCCCATGGCAACTGGGCCGGTTTCCCCGGGTCGCATCGGAAATCCGAGCTTCCTGGAGCTCCAGCCGATCGACGCTCAATGCGCTTGCACGGTGCTGGCCCCCTCTTGAAAGAAATTGGATCGTCATCCCGCGTTCCCTAACAGTCATCTTTGGTTCGAGACAACAAACCGCCAGCCAACCCCGTCAGGAAGAGGATAGCCCAAGAAAATGCAGGAGGTTGGGGTTGGAGCGCAATCGCGCCCAAACAAATCCAGCGTCAATCATGAGTGTCTCTTCCACAAGCAACGGTCCAGCTCCTCCGTTTGACAATCTATCACATTTTCCTCCAAGCCAGTAAGCCGAGCTTACGGGCAACCAGCTGCAGGTTTTCCCAACCGCCGTGCCCACCACACTGGCCGCGGCCCATCGTCCAGTCGTGGTACCCGTCCATTGGAGAGCTCCTCGGCCCTCGTTGCCCCCGGGGCTTGCTGCTGGTCTCACTTGGACTGACTCCACCGCGCATCCGACCGGGGTGTCTCCATCCAGCGGCCCAGCCAGCCAGCCAGCCAATTCCCAGCCTCACTTCGGTAACATTTTACTTTCAGCCTGTCACATTGGTGAATTGGCGCTGACTATTATTCCCTCCAGCGGGGAATCAGCAAAGGTCAGCTTTACAGCTCACAACTGGTGTTAAATATTTTGGTGGGAGGGTAGGCGCTGCTTAGAGTCTAGACAGGTCCACTCATTCTGTCTCTCTTCCTTGGTTTGTGTCTTTCTGGTCGCGCCGGTCGGGTAATCTGACACGGGCACGGATAAACTCCATCAAAAGTACCACGGGTGGGGGGAAGCTTCGTGCCAGCGATCGCAGTGGAGTCTTCTTGCTCGTCAGTCACCCAAGCATGAGCTCGATGAGTCGGCAGTCGATAGATCATAAGTACTTAGTACTGTATGTATGTACAGTACATACCTGTAGTGGGTAGCAATTGTCCGATAGCAGCAAGGCCCCTTCTTTGCTCCCAAGAAACTGTCACATTCCTCCGGCCACAAACATGACATGACGTTCTGGAACTAGCCTCTTCTACCTATCGCCATTACAGTGTATATACTCTGTATCACGCACAGTATTCGCTCACTCTGCAACCCGGTTCGTCATCGCTGATAAAGATATCAAAGAGTAAATCGAACCTGACTAGCAGCTAATAATTTCCGCTACGTACGGGCTGAACCACTGGTTCCATGAAGCACTCCGGGGGAGAACCCCCGGACCCCCCTTTTCTTTCAGCTTCCTGGTGCACCTCAACCCTTAAATCAGATGATAAAGTATTCCGGGGGAGGACCCCCGGACCCCCCTTTCCTTTCAGCTCCCTAGCACATCGACCCTTAACCACAATTTCTACACGACAAGCTAACAGAGAACCACTAGCAGAGAAATATAACATAAAACCCATTCATTATGCATTAACTCAGAACACCACTACACAAAAACAAAACAAAGCTAAGCAGCACCGATCAACTCTGCCGCCTTCTCAGCCATGGCATACAGCGCAGCCTGGTAGTGACCAGCCAGCGACAGAGGCAGAACACTGGCGTCGACGCCATACACCCTCAGCTGGGAATCAACCACCTTGCCCATGGCAGCCGAGCCAGCAGGATGATAGAAGGTCGCGCCGCCCTGGCGCACAGCCTCGTCGATCTCAGCGTCAGACGAGTCAGCGCGCAGCGGACGCAGACCCGGGCGAGGGACCTCCTCGGCGACGATGCCACGGCCCTCGGGCGTCTCGCGGAGCAAGCGGGTGACCTGGCGGATGCCGGCGCGGAGGGCGGTGCGGTCCACCTCGGTGGCGTAGTAATTGGGGTCGATGCGCGGGGTCACGGCGGGGTCAGGGGAGGCGAGGATGTTGGCGCCACGGGAGGTGAGGGCGATGCCGAGGACGGCGGAGGCGATATGGGTGCCGTCCATGGGGATATCGACGCCGGAGGCGAGGGCGCCGGCGGGCGCGTACACGACCAGGGTCTCGACGTGACAGAAGTCCGGCGCCAGGTAGGGGTGGGCGGGGAGGTCGGGGTCGGGCACGCCGTCGGCGCGCAGGGCACGCGCCATCTCGTCGCGCGGCGTCTGTACCGTCGCCACCCAGTCGCAGGGCAGCCCGCGGCCGTAGGCGGGAATCTGCCACAGCGGCGTGCCCGCCGACAGGCCCTGCTCCGGGTGTCGCAGCTTCCACCACTGGTTGAACGCGAAGTGGTCGTGGAAGTTGCGGCCTACCTCCGGCGCCTCGACCTGCACGGCGATATCATGCTTCGCGAGCTCGTCGCGCGGCCCGATCCCAGACAGCATCAGCACTTGCGGCGTGCGATAGCCGCCGGCGGACACGATCACCTCGCGCGAGGCGTGGAACGTGGTCCCGTCAGACAGCTCGACGCCCACGGCCGTCTTCCTATTGCTGTTGCTGCTACCGCTCTCCTTCTCGGCAAGCAACACCCGCTTCACCAGAGTCTCCGTGCGGACGGTGATGTTCGACCGCTGGTTCACCCCGTACGCCTCGCTGGCGATCTGGCGCTGTCCGTTGCGCCAGTTCTCCGTTAGTTCCGCCAGACCAAGCGGGTGGCCGGCGTTGCCGTCGGCGATGGGAGTGACGCCCAGGCGTGACCACGCGGCGCGCAGGGGGTCACGGAGCGGGTATTTGCGGTCGGGGCTGCTGGAGGAGACGGAGGCGTTGTGGATGGGGCCGGAGCGGCCGTGCACGGCGGGGTCAGCGTGGGCGTCCCAGTGGGACTCAGAGCGCAGGAGATACGGGAGGAGGTTCTTGTAGCTCCAGCTGTCGTCGTCGACGAGGCGGGCCCAGAGATCGAATTTGGCGGCGTTGCCGCGCGTCCAGGTGCCATGGAGACAATGATGGTAGCGAGATACTCGTAGGAGAGTATGATTTCAATCCATCTTATAGAGTATACAGGGCCACTATTCTCGCCTTTAGATATCCCCCAAAATCCGCCTAAGCTTCTATACTAGACTAGCACAGACCTACTGTGCCTGTATTCATTGGCTCCTTCGTCTCGCGCCAGGGTATTTTGGTAATGGTATCTCATGTCATATCAGGCCCCCTGCCGACTCTTAACGTGCACTTACATGCTATGCACCATCCCCCTCGATCTTGAATCAACCACAAGCACCAATCTCACTCCACTACCAAAAACAAAAAAAAAAAAAAAAAAAGAGACGACAACCGCCAAGCACCTCCGGCTCCCATCAAAAAAATGGGAGGAACGGATAAAAATGGAGCTGCGGGGAATCGAACCCCGGACCTCTCCCATGCTAAGGGAATATTATACCACTAAACCACAGCCCCAATTGATGTAATCTCTTCACCACTTTGACATTATGTTCCAGTATTCCAGCCATCACACCATGACGACTGTTTCTCGAGGCATCTGTTCATAGTGCAGGGACAAAGATCGTCTCTTCACAGTACAATAAATTACGAGGCTGCTATACTCCGCGGCTCCCAGGTAGCGTCTACCGTTTAGTTTGTACGTGGGGTAATTATTTGGGTTCTTGGTATGGGCATGGACTTCTAGACTGGTACAGTACAATGATGAATGATATATACCGTGGTCATGTTCATCATGATCCCGGGGAAGGTATATAGAGTTAGGGCTGCGGTGAGGGAATAGCGAGCAGGGTAAGTATGATGCCCCTGGCTGCTTAGATAGTTAGACTGTGCAGCGTGATATATAGAAGATACGCAGCATACCTATCCTGCTTTCTACTTTCCTGGCCAGGTCCAGAGCCCCGACACGCAGGATTTAGATCTGCTCGAATTATGAATTGATTCTGTAATGGCCGGGAAGTGGGGGTGGGCGAGCTCATGAGAGAATTCGCGCGGACGAGGACACCAGCCCGGATCTGCCAGGCTTTATCGAAGGATGAGAGCCCTGGTGGGCTGATCACACCTAGAGAGTCCCATTACGAGATTAGGCGCTAGGTTAGTGGCTTACAGGGATCCAAACAATCTGAGCGGGGCTGCATGAAACTGATATGCCTGGTAGGGTCGGACTTGATAGTTTAGTATATCGAGGAGAGACTGAAGTAGGCAATGCCACGAATCAACACCTCGAAGCGAGAATTCCACCCCACCCCGGCACAATGCAAAACGACCTACGCTAGGTATGCCTTGATTGAGATTAATTATCCTGCATGGCCGTTCGCTTCGCGAGAGCCTCAATAATTCTCATTCTGTGTATCCGACGGAGGCTGGAAAACCCTCAAAGCCCGAGTCCCTGCTGATCTCTTGGCGCTCGCCGAAACCCCCGCTGAGTAATCTATAGATGGCATCCCCCAGTGGAAACGACAAGGATTTTCAATGATTTAAAGGCCGAGTAGACCCTAATGCCTGTCATTTAAGTGACTTGTTCTTCTCCTCTATCCACTTCGATCCATTGCTCTGGTCAAAATGTCCCAAAACTGGCGCCCAGGAAAGCGAGTCGCTATCGCCGGAGGAGGCCCCGGAGCGATCTCCACAGGCCTCGCTTTCATGAAACGAGGGTATGATGTGCGTATCTTCGAGCGGCAACCGACGTGCGAGGCGATCGGAGGTGCGGTGCTGTTGTCAATCCCTGTGCTCGCTATCCTCCGCGCCTACGGACTGAATATGGACAACGTCGGGTCATACACACGGACGACTTTTGCCAACAAATGGGGCAAGGAGCGCGTCCAGCTACCCTTCAACGCCGAGGTCGAGCGACGGATGGGAATCAAGGGCTGGCATTATGGAGTGCTGCGGTCAACGATCTTTGGGAAAATGCTCAGCCTGGTGCCGGAAGGGGTCATCTACACCGATCACGAGGTAACCGGGTATGAGGAACGGTGGGACAGCGACGACGAGAACAACAGCAGTGTGCAAGTAAAGTTTAATAATGGCCGCACTATGATGGCGGACATCCTGGTGGCGGCGGACGGCATTCGTTCCGCCGTGTCGCGCCAGGCGTTTGGCGATCCTGGGCTCATTCATACCGGGATCCGGGTCTGGCTGGCGTGGTGCGATCAGATCCCGGACGTCCCAGCACACCACGGGGTGATTTCTCATGACTGGCAATACCAAGCCAGCTTTTTCCCCATGCTGCGAGAAGGCAACAGGCCCGGGTTTGAATGGTGGGTGGTCGAGCCGTCGGGGGAGGACAAGCCGGTGCCTGCAGATCCCAAAGCGCACCTGACGACCGTCCTGAAGGACTGGGCACAGCCGATGCCGCGGCTTCTCGATTCCACCGACTTCTCATCTCAGGTCTACCGGTGGGAGGTATACAACCGGCCATCTTTGCAGAAATGGTCCACCGGGAGGGTGGTCGGCGTGGGCGATGCGGTGCACCCGGTCTCGCCTTATGCCGCCTATGGAATGGGCATGGCGATCGAGGATGGCTACTACCTCGCCCGCGCGCTCGACGGCGTGGACCTGCGCGATCAGCGAGCCGTCGCCGCAGGCTTCGAGCTGTATGAGCAGCAGCGCGTCGATTACGCCAACCACCATATGGAGTTTGCTCGCTTCTCAGGTTCCATGTTCCACCGCCTGCCCTGGCCTCTGGCAAAAGTGCGGGACCTGATTTTCGATTACACACCGGTGCTGGGCATGTTGCTGAAGAAAGACTACCTTCAGAGAGCTGAGGAGGAGACAATGAACTTACGGGAGCTTCAGGTCGTATGATTCAATCACTCATGGCCTTGCTTGAAGCCCAATTGGTTGAAGCTCAATCCACTGGTTTTCCAAGTGTATAAGTCGTTTCCCTGTCGCAGCTCACACCTCCCCTGGGGCAAGCTGAATAGACTGACTAGTCTTTTTTTGTCTTTTTGACTGAGAATCACATTCAACGTGATGTCGAACCTCAAATAACGACTTTCGAGATAGGAGAGGGTTGAAGAATGTACCATAGTACATAATCATGTGATGATAAGGCCAATCTCCAAGACCATATGCCAGAAATAGAAATTGGTGAAGAAAATTCGCCTTATCCGGTAGACGAGCCCTTAGCGTTCCTTAGCGTGAACCGGTACTCAGATAACCCGAGCGGGGTTGCAAACTTGCAATGGGTTTTAATATTGCCATCCAACTAGCCACCGCTAGCCTGACTCTTGTGGCGGCCAGACTGCCGCACACTGCCGTCGTGCAAGTCGTGTATAGTCGCTCGAACTCCGCTCGAACTCCGCTTGATCGATAGGGATAAGTTCATGGGGCATGCGAATTTTGCCGGCAGGAAACATGTTATAAACAATGAACCTCGAGGTGCTCGAGATCTCTGCGGTGGAGGTGCAGGAGATGTGAAGAATTGACGATCAGATAGGCTCGGACCGCTTCAGGTAAAGCTTCAGTCTTGGAGCGGGCGAGACATGGGGGCAAATGTGAACCATTGGTCATCCGGACACTTGGCCAAGAGACGCCTAATTTCCGACTCTCCTGATATAAATTCAAGCGCAAACTCATCGAACAGCTGCGTAGTCCTGCTGTACCACCATGCTGCTTTCAAAACGCAAGGCTTTTAGACAAAGATCTTCAACCGGATGTCGCACCTGCCGGTTAGTATACATGACCCAACCACGATCTGCCCACACTAACGCCGCTCGGCAGGTTGCGTCGCATCAAATGCGACGAAGCGCCTGATGCCTGTCGAAACTGCACCTCTACCGGTCGCACCTGTGAAGGATATGAGGCACACCGGCTTCCCCGAGCGTGCGGCCCTCAAGTCAAACGATCCAAACGGAGTGTGATTGTCCCACACCCAGTGCTCACCCAGGTAGCATCTAGACTGCAGTGGGCCGTGACCCCGGACGAGGGTCGATGTTTCTCTTTCTTCCAGCATCAATCCGTGCAGGACATGACTGGGTTCTATGATTCGTCGCTCTGGCAGCGTCTTATCCTCCGGTTGAGTTACACTGAACCGGCTGTATATCATGCTGCGATCGCGCTTGGGGCTATCAACAATGCTCAAGACAAGAACAAGGTTCTGCGACCCGGACAGAAGCTGCATAGCATCTGGTACTGGTATGGACTGGAACAGGCTGGACGCTCGATTGCCCTACTCAACAAGCGGCATTCCTCGCAGGATCCTCAATTTCAGGAGGTGGTCTTGGTCTGTTGTCTTTTGTTCATTGCCTGCGAGATGCTCTGCGGTAATTATGATAACGCGGTTGCACATGTTATAGGCGGTCTGAAAGTTCTCCAGCAGCTGAACATACGAAAGCAAATCTCGGGCGACTTTATTTCACCCGTGGATCCATGCATAGTAGAAACCTTTTTGCAACTCCAGGCGCAATCCGTCTTTTACGGGACTGGTGTACACCTGGATGTTGATAGCGAGCTGATATTTGGGATGCCGTATGAGGAATACTTGGGAACCTTTCAGCGATTACAAGATGCAAGACGAATTTGCGACCCAGTGTTCAATGCCGGATGGCCTTTCGCGGCGAGATGCTGGAAACTGTCAGAAGACGAGATTTTGGCTGAATATTCAACGTTACAGCAGAAACAACTGTGCCTTCTGTCGTCCATCAACCGATATTTGTGTCAATTAGACTGGTTGTCGTCCCAGTCATACGACCGGATGAGCGAGAAAGTACAGCGCGAGACAGACATGACCAGACTAAACAGCTTTGCCTTCAGATTTGCGCTGAAGACCTGTCTTCTGAGCCGAAGCTCACAGCTGCCCCCGGAGCTTACCAAGGAAAGCGAAGATTTGGTTTCTTTAGCCGAATTTACGATCAAGAAGCTTCGAAACCACCCAATCATCACTCTGGATAGTCCTATCGTTCCAGCACTGTACAATGCAGCAACAAGAACCTCCAGCTTTTCTGTCCGAGCGAAGGCAATAGTTCTTCTGCGATTGTGGCAGCATGTAGAGGGGTTCGCAAACTCGGCGGTGGTTGCGGACATCCTGGAGGAAGGACTCAAGATTGCTCTGAAAAAATTGAGTCTCGAAATGAATGCAACAGGTTGTTCATTACCCGCCGGGGTTATGTTCGTTCCTGCTACAGAGGGGCGGACATTTGTACGCATAGCGTACAGAATAGATAACGCCGAGCAAGAAATGTGGCTGAGTCTTGAGAAGACTGCGTCCCTTTATGATGCTCTACCGTTCATACAATCAGCCAGTCAATGGTCATGTTTGCGGTCTCTCGGAATTGTCAAGTGTATTAAAGCGTGAGAGCGACTTAAGACCCTTAATACAGATTTGATAGACGGAGCATACCGCGCACTGCATGATGACACAGTACCAAAAGATAAACGGTGAGCTTGTGTTTGCCATGGAATAAATGCAAGGTTAGCTTTGGGTAACTAGTCTTGTCCTCGACTAGGTTGCGAATTCGAGTCGTCGAAGACAGAAATCGCGCGAGCTGCATATCCAATACTTTGTAATGTTTTGCCGTGGGCTGGAATCGATGACAGAGGTTCTCGGATACCAGCTTGGAGGAATCTGCTCGAGAAGTTGGTTAGAAATCTGTCTTCGTACCCATGCTTTTACGCACTGTGGATCTTAATCCTTGAAATTGTTGTTGTCAATTTCTCTTTCCTGGCGCGACTCGTCTACCTGATTTCATGCACGAAAGTTTGATTGAGGCATGGGAACGGACGCCACAGGCACTAATGCGCGAGCATTGAGAGGTGGTTTCGGTGTGGAAGATGTAAAGGACAGAAGAGTACAGTGACCGGGGTCTGCATTAGTCTGCGCTGCACATTTCCAGGTCCTCACCGCACCGCTGCCGAAGGCTGATGTAAACTGAATCAATTCAACAAAGGCCCCCGATCCCCAGTCAAGAATGCATTGATTCTCTGCGCATGTGAAGAAAATCCGTCTTGCTAAATCATTCCGAGGTACCAAGGCAGGCCGTCTAGCGAGTTGTAAAGAGTCACACCTGACAAGGAAAGTGGCAGGCTCGCAGATTAAGAATATTGCAACAGAAGGACATTGAAAGAACTTATATCAACCACTGCGAGAATTTGCATAACAGGTAGCACAATATGCATGCTTAGAGTAGAGCGTCGGATGAATGTTTCTTCATTCCCGAAGCCAACACTGGCGACTGCTTAACTTGCTGCCAATTGTGAACCATTTCTGTATTGACGGTGGACAACCTGACTTCATCGCTAGCTCGAGCGATCATCTCTTCCTCGTATTCGGAAACCGCGGTGGATTGAAGCTCTTCTCCTGATACAAATCGTCGAATCGCTTCCACCAGCTTAGCCGCATCTGTGATAGAATGATTCAGGCCTTGGCCACGTTGATATGTCATGGCATGTGCAGCATCGCCAGCAAGTGTTACCCGTCCACCTTGATTGTCCCAATGATGGTCTTCGGCGCCCGGGTCGAAATCCGTTAATCCCATGTACCATACTTCGTGGTCATCGTCCAACCACTTGAAAGCGCTCTTCCAGGGATTAGCGAAATTCTTCGCATACTCTTTGACCTGTTTCAATCTTTGAGCGTTGGACCATCCTGCTGTCCTCTCTTGTTCCTGATAATCCGAGTGCCACGATATATAGAAAAAGAATGTCCAGGTTTCAGGCCGGCCGGGATTCTCTACATCATGCATCCCAAAGAAGGCAAAAAGTCCGGCTGGGTTGATTCCAGCCAGATACAAGGGATGGAATTGTCGCAAAAAGCGAGCCTGCTCCGCGCTAAATCGTGCTTGTACAAAGGTCGCACAGTAGGGCAGCTGGCGGATTTGTCCTGTTTCAGGAAGCAGCAATTGACGGACGGTTGATCGGGCTCCATCAGCTCCTATGATGATCTTTGTAGTAAGGCATGATCCGTCCGCTAGTCGTGCGGTGACATCTTGACCATCCTCGGAGAAGTCGACTGCTTGGAGACGCTTGTCGTATCGTAAGTCCAGGCCTGTTGCCAACAATTCTCGTAGTTTACGGCGACGTAGACGGTTGAACATAGGAGCAGGAATAGAAGCCATAATTTCCCCGGTCGAACCGTGGATAAAGTTGAGTGCGTCACTCTCAGTCGGGGAAATGCTAGGGTCAACCTGGACGGACTGAATCCGCTTCCACAGTTCGTCTGGGATGAGGCTTCTCAACGACTCTGCTCCCCAATGCAAACCCATATTCCAGTCGCGGGTGTGGGCACCAATGCAAGTGTGCTTCTCTAACACGACGCAAGAGATACCGGCCTGGAACCGAATTCAGCATCAGCCTGACTCGGCCGGGTATGTGAGACATGGGGGGGGGGGGGATTGAGGATTGCTACCTGTTTCAATCCTTGGGCCAGAGCAAGTCCAGTCGATCCTAGGGTGTGCAAATCAGCCTTTGTTGGCAGTTTGACCGGAACGAATGTCGCGTGGCGGTTTCTAGTCGTGCAGTCTAGGGAGTCCTACCTGCACCGACAATCAGAACCGTCGCATTGAGCTTTCGCTCAGGTGCGGTCACCTCTCTCGGCTTAGCCCCTAGAAGGGCCCAGAGCCATTGCACTATGCCCATGCTCAAGTCGACTGATATCAGGTACTGTGACCACGTAGGACAGCGGGAAAGGAAAAGAGCAGCGAAAGGCACCAACTGCTAATTCTATGATGGGTAAATAAAGTTCGAGAAGCGATCGAAGAAGAAGGGCATCGTCGAGCTGTTATTGCAGCAGTTAATTTCTTGGTGCAGCAGCCATTCGTCAGCCATGGGAGGCCGCGGTTCCCGTTTCTGGTGGAGAACAGGAAAGACTCTTTTCCTGATAGAGGGAGGATATATTATCCAGCTAAGGTATGCCTTCCATCAGATTACTGAATACAGCTAGGAAGGGCCATGGCACGGAACGACTCTGACGGAATCTCCGTCGTGAGAGAGGCAACAGCGGCCCCAATACGAGCGTCAAAGCGTCCAGCTGATTCATGGTTCAGGAATTAATCTCATCCTCTCGTCCTCTCTTTGGGCCACTGATAAGCGGGAACGTCATCGCTGCGGGCTGCCATGCTTTTGCCGATGCTCGAGTGTCTGGCACTCGGACTCACCCCCGCATTTCTCATTGCACCATCAGACGATGCACCAGGAATCGGGATGACACGGGATGGGCTGCAGATGCAGGCCATAAAGTGTAGTGCAGTCAATTGACGGCAGGCTGCCATCGACTATCATCGGGGCGGTTAAGCTCATAGTGAAACGTAGGAAACGGGTGAAATCAAACTCGAAGTCTTCAGAAGGAGTCGACCAACCGGCTGGAACAAATAGTGGGTTCAGGATGGAGACGTTTTAGGGCGAATCCAAGACCCATGTGCCGGGCTGGCATGGCAGTGCGGGTGAAGAAAGCAAGTCCGGCGAGCAGGGGGGGAGGGGTGTGGACTGTGAATCATTGATGATCGGTCAATCAGGCTGACCCGAGTCAATGGTGCGGTGGGCAAGTGGGCAAGTGGGAATCGCAACCCGGTCGGGAATGGTCGGTTCTGGGCAAGTTGGCAATTCTTCAGGCTAGTCAACGCTAACATCCACTAATCGGAGCCACTAGCCTGCTTCGGGGGGTGGTGAAGTTCTCCAGGGATATAAAGTTAGGTTGATACTGATAATTGGGGACATCCTTGTCACGGCAGAAGCATGAAGGGATGAGTTGTTTCTTGGAGGGTGTGGTGTGAGGGAGGGAGGGAGGGAGGTGGTGTCAAACGGCCAGAAGAAGAGAGGAGAGGAGAGGAGAAGAAGTTGGAATAGTAGGAGTAGAGTGTCTGGAGAGAGTCTCCTCCGTCTTCCTTCAGGTCCAGTCCGTGACTGTGCCTTCCAAAGACAACCACCTTCCTGATTGACTCTTTCGAAACTTAAACATGCTCAACCACCAATGGTTGACTGGGATGTGGACTTACCGAGCCCCCTCTTTCATATCATGTGATTTATAGAGGGCCTTAAGCATCAGGCGTTCATCCACTCTTGTGGTTGCTTCCTTCCTTACTAAGTTCAGTATGACCGGCACAAGCTACGCTGCTGCTTTCTTTCTTTCCCCATCTCTACTTAATTCTCTCTTTCCTCAAACCCGAATCTAATCGACGAATTGAACTCTTACCTTCCTCTAGTGGGGAAGCAATGGTGGCAGAAATCGATGATCCGTTGTTCCTGATCTCACGCCGCTTTCTCCTCTTTCCTCTCCTCGATCCTTTCTAACCCCCAGCAGACCCAAGGAAGAACCCATTCGCTGCGTCACTCCCACCATTCCCGTCAATCGCGCAAGCATCCCCTCCCTCGCTGACTCGAAACTTGTCCTCTGCGTTATCCGCGTTGGTTGGCATTCCATTCTCTCGATTGAAATTTTTCTTGTGTGATCACCGGCTCCAACCATCTGCAAAGCAATTCAACTATTCGTGGACCACCCCCGGACGGAGTCGATCTCCGCAATCCGATCTGCTGGGCTCCTCCCCGATCGCCGCCATGACCGCGCCCCCATGTGAGGACGATGGTCGTGCGCCATCGCATCCTTTTTTGACTGATGAGACCCAACGCCACAATCCTTCCTCTGATATGTCCGGCCATGCGACCGACGAAGAAATGGAAGACGGCGACTCGGCCTATGGTGAGGATTCCCTGATTGGGGATGACACAGTCACTCTGTCCACCTATATCACGGACCACCGATACGAATACGGTCGGCGGTACCACTCCTTCCGCGATGGCGCATACTGGGTAGGTTGGTCGGACTTCCAAGCGATTGCGTCCCCATCGGACTGGCTGACCGATTGCTGGGCTGCGTGACAGGGTCCGAAC
Source organism: Aspergillus homomorphus CBS 101889 (assembly GCF_003184865.1). Classification (NCBI taxonomy): domain Eukaryota; kingdom Fungi; phylum Ascomycota; class Eurotiomycetes; order Eurotiales; family Aspergillaceae; genus Aspergillus; species Aspergillus homomorphus. The sequence continues at coordinate 64,977 of NW_020291957.1, read as the reverse complement.
GATGACATTGCGAATGAACAACAAGACTTGGCTCACCATATGTACTTTCTGACCCTCGATGAGAAGCTCCACTTGGCTCCCATCCGCAATCCGCAGGTACTGTCCGTCGATACCTAAGTTACTTTTTCTTGTGTCCGTGCAGCAGAACACCAATCTGATCGATCCCCTGCGCAGGAAATCCTCGACGTGGGAACCGGAACCGGCATTTGGGCAGTGTGCGTTATGCGACCGATTCGTAAACCAGCAGTTTCCTGGGATGCAGTAGCTGACGACGAGCTCACTTTGACAGAGACATGGCAGATGAATACCCTAGTGCCAAAGTCACCGGGGTGGATCTCTCCCCAATCCAGCCGCTATTCGTCCCGCCGAATTGTGTCTTCGAGATTGATGATGTGACCCTTCCCTGGACCTACGAGTCAAATCAGTTTGACTTCATTCACGTTCGCGAATTATTTGGATGCATTCCTGACTGGGACGAATTCCTCCAGCAATGCTGGCGTTGCCTGAAACCTGGTGGATATATCGAGGTCGTTGAGCACTCGGTCGAACCGGTCGCAGACGACGATACCGTGCCCGAGGGCCATTTCTACCGCATCTGGGGCCAGACAGTCCTCGATTCGGGCAATGCGTCAGGGAAGACGTTCAACATCTGGGCTGAGAGCGCGACGCGACTAAGGCAGGCGGGCTTTGTTAGTGTGGTGGAGAATCGTTTCCAATGGCCCATGAATGCGTATGTCTGCCTGCTTTCTTTCAGAATAGACTCTTGCGCTGACAATTTTTCAAGCTGGAGTCCCGATGCAAAGCTACACGAACTCGTGAGCAGTACAAGCATTTATCGGCCGGAAAGAAAATCGCTTACATCTAGCCAGGGTCGTTGGAACCAACTCCGCCTCCACGGTGGAGTCGAAGGATTCATGCTCCGTCTCCTCACCACCACACTCGGCTGGTCCTACGAGCGAGCGCAAATATTCCTCGCCCAAATGCGCCAGTCCTTACGCGACTATGGAACCCACGCCTACCTCCCCGTATCGGTCGTCTACGCTCGCAAACCCGAGTCCGATTCCCATCCCGCTCCCTAGCGAGGGCTGTTTCTCTTATTTCCCTGCATTGCATCCTACCAAACCTCAGTCGACTTCTATCCAGATTCTTTTCCGTGCGAGCCTTATACCCTATGCTTATCTCTTAGAGCGATTCGCGATGTTATGTGACGTGTACCGATCAGTTACGTACGTAAATGAGGTTTGTACTTCTGACCCAATTTGTGGCCTTTTTGCATTGGTGTTGTTGGTGTTGGGGTCCTCGTCGCGCTGCCAGCACTAATTCATTCCTCTTTCGAGTGCGGTCTGGCCGTTTGTGGGTATGACTTGTGGTGGTCGATGTCTGTTTGTTTTGTATTGGTGAACTACTACCCCTCTAGCGATTCTAATCAATTGAATATGGAATTCTTTGACTGCTCCTACTGAGACAATGCGCTGGTAGGTACGTGGTGCGGACGCAAATCCGACGGGTAGAGGGAAAGAATGGATTTTGGAGTGTTTCATTATAGTGCTTCATTTCTCCCCAGTATGTTCCCATCCATCCATATCATACAGTAGTGCATACAGATCATTAACTACACCCGGTCAAGTCGACTTAGCCGCCTTGCCCAAATCCCCCATCAACTGACAAAGCCCCTGGACGAGCGGAGGAAGCGAGTCATTCGAGGCGTCCGCCCGCAGAAGCCCCTGCGCCACCTCCATCGTCTGCCGGGGGTCCGACACAAAGGCGGGGCCCTGCGACCCCTGCAGGGCGGGGGATCCGCATCCCAGAGAGATAAACTTCTGCACATCCGTCGTTTCCTCGCCGTCGAGAAACGTGGTGGGCAATTGGGTCGTGTTGCGCGGGGTGAACCCGAGCGGTCGACCGGGCTGCGTCGCCGATTTTGCGGTCTTGGCTTTGGAGACGACGCTGTACGACCAGAAGGCTAGGCTGGCGTAGTATACGCCCACGGCCAGGAAGCCGGTCAGAGAGCCGGGGGCCATGGCTTTGGCGGCGCGGATGACTTGGCCGGCGTGCCACACGGCGCGCCGGGAGTCGATGCTCTCGATCCATTCGAGGGCGCTGTGGTAGACGCGGCGAGCTTCGCGCTTGTCTTCCTTGCCTGCGAAGAGTTGGAGCTCTTCGAGGGACATGTACAGGAACATGGAGATCATTTCGTAGACTAGGAACACTTCGGGCCCGGGGAACTCGGGCCATTCGTAGCAGACCATCCGGAAGTGTTGCAGGGCCTGTGATAGCTCTTGATGTCGGGAGCTGATGACCAGCCCGTTCCAGTGCTTTGAGCTGCCCTTGGAGATGAAACTGAAGCGGTGATACTCACTGACCATCGCGGCTAGGCCGTGCAAAACAACGAACCCCGCCAGTTGGGAGTCAACGCGTGTCTGCAGCCGGGACATGTCTCGCATGGCATCAATCAATGATGGCAGTCGCTCTCGACCAGTCATCCCGGTAGCCAGATAAACATCCCTCCACTCCGTTGACGACTTCGCCTCCCACAGTGATCGAATGGAAGGTAACGGGAGTTCCAGCTCCGCGTACGAGACGAGGGAATTGACATTCAGCATCAGTGCGGCCTGAGCATCATGCAGAAAAAGATGATGTACAAGTCTGAACGTGTCAGCGGTGTCTGGATAAGGCATTTGAAAAACTTACCGCTTGAAAGATTCCAACTCCGCCCAATCCCGCCACTTTTGTTCTAGCACCTCCGGGGCGTCATCAAGAGTCGGAAAAATTGTTGTGTAGACAGATCGCCGAAATCGCAAGGCTCTCCGGAGCATCTGAAAGATGTCAGTTGTGACCAGCACCGCAATGATTGACGACGAACCGTTAGTAGGGGCTGCTGAAAACTCTCTGCGATCTCTGTTCTCCGACCATTTCCACTCCATAGCCCAATATCTAAGACCAAAGCAAATGTCTGAGAAGCTCGCAGGTCACGCGTCGTCCGGTTATCAGTTTCATACTGAAGGAATCAGCACTCATTCACGGACAACATGCCATTCACCTATGAGAAGAGTATACCTTGTCTGAGATCTGCAGGCGTACAATCTCAAGCAGTGCGTAGCCCAATTTTCGGATAGTTGGAATGGTGGACCTCGTTGCTTCGGCTGCAGCGATGGCGGTAAGCGTATCGGAGCTCTGCTCATTGATACGGAACGTCGGACCGTGTATGAAGGAATCGACTTGCCGACTTTGGTAGGCGAAGTAGTCCTGTATCAATCCGTCTAGAAGCTCGGTACTCGGGAACGACTTCATGATCCGTAGCGGGTTGGCTTTCTGACTGGTTTGTAACACCATCCCAAAGATCAAATCGCGACTTCCAGCCGATAATCGCTCTGAAAGAATCTTGCGCTCGGACCGGATATCGGCATCGGGGCTGTCGATGGTCCCCGGAACTGCTAGATCACCTTGATGGGCGAATGCATTATCGCTCTGCGCTGGCTTCCAAGCGGACAGTGAGGAGCGCTTATAGGCTTCTGCCCCCAAGGCAATACCACTGTCCACGTCCGACCGGTCATTTGGTGCCTCTACCGCGGGTGGCGCATGATGTGTGATGCCTTGAGAGTTGAAGTACTCGATAAGCCCGAAATCAATCTCGGTGAGATCGAAGTTGGATGGTATGTTTTGGTCGAAGACCCCGTAGGCGTATTCTTGAGCGTGGTTCAGTAGCGGCTCCAGATCCGGGCGTGATAGAGAGGTGATCAGGGAGTCCGGTATGAACTCGGGGAAGAAAGTGCCGTCAATGCTAAAGATACCACTTTCGTGATCCAAACTCGGGGAAATTGCTAGCACGCAGCCCGTCAGCCGACACCTGTTAAGCGAGGCGGGTCAACAATACCATCGTAGCCGGCCGATAGCGGATCCTCCAGCGGCGGAGCCGGATCTGGTGCCTGAGGCAGGAAATTGCCCACTGGGAAGTCCGGCGTGGCGAAGTGCGTGGGAGGGTCCATGGGCAGCGGCGGTATTTCGCCCATCATGGGGGCTGGAGAGGGGAGGATGCCTTGTGTCTGCGGGGTTTCGAGGTATGCTTCAGTTTCGTCGGGCTCATCGTACGCTGATGGCAGTTCAGTCTGGGCGCTCGACTGGTGCAGATCCAGTGCATAGCAGAGCAAAGACAAACCTTGCGAAGATGATTCGGGAGACATCTCGCCCGGGTTTGTCTCTTGCCAATCGCAATCCAACTTCTTGTCTCGACACCGGCGGCAGGGCTTCTGCTCGTCGCATTTGAGCTTGGACGTGGCACATGCCCGGCAGGCTTGGGAGACACGGCCACTCTTGGCGAAGATCGGCGGCCGCTTCCTCTTGCCATCCCGAGGATGATCATGGCCTGCGGCGTGACGTTTCATGAGGTCTCTGGTTAGAGTCAGTGTCCACAGTGTGAGTTCAAGGTAGAGAGGTCGCCATACGGTCTGGCGAAGCCTTTGTTGCAGACATGGCACACATAGGGCTTTTCTCGGGTATCTGCCGAAATTAGTATCTGTAAGCCACAATTCAAATTAGGAGCTGATAGCTTACGCGATCGAACATGGCGGATCAAGTGGTCGGCGCGGTTGTAGTGTTTCTTGCAGAAACCGCATTGAAAATAGCCATCGCGGGCTTTCGACACTGAGCGCGAGGGTGACTGTCTGGAAATGGAGGAGGCAGTAGGAGCAGCAGTAGGAGGAGGTTCATCCAACATGGTGATGAGGGTTTAACATGGCCGTGGAGGAGCTTTGAGTAGAGGAAAGGATGGGGTTGGGGGATGAGAAAGAAGCGAGAGGGAAAATGAATGGAAAGCTGCTAAGGATGTGGGGAAGGAATTTGCGGGGAACCCCACTCTTACAGTGTTAAGTAACTGGTATCACTAACTGACTGTCTGACAAAGCCTACGTACTCCAGTGACTATTACATCCAGCCATTTCATTAGATACTTGAGCAACACTCGGACTAGCGCAATATATGTATACTAATCTGCAAGTTATCATCTTCTTGACTGACAACTCAGCGGTAATCAAGTTCTCACTTCCCCCTGCCTGATCAACAAGCATAGCAAACCATTCAACCCGAAACCAGCCGACATCAGCAACGCAAGAACTGAACTTGAAAGACAGGCATATGAGCGAAGATTCCCGGCATCTTTAACCGAAAGCATTGACCGGTGCCGGCTGACCAGTGACCCTTGCGTGCTCTTGGACACTGGCCTCGGGATGTGGGGGAGACTCCCGACGGCAGCCTGGCGGTGTATCGCACACTCTCACGACTCAGTAGCAATTCACCACAACGCTGACACCACCACATCTAGTGCACAAGAAAGCAGTCTTACCAGGATGTGTAAGAGACTACTAGCACTGATGCTTCTGACACCCCACACAATTCCGAGGCTAACAGCTAGCTCTCATAGCTCCGAAGGCCCCGACACACTTCTTTAGCCATGGCTCACCAATGATGCTTACGCAGACCACCGAGTCATCCGAGTATTGGCGACGATGCGGAGAGGAGGCACTGGCGAACGGCGTTAAAGGGATTATCATAATGGTAGTAGGCACCTATTCAACTTTGACTGCGCGCTCCCTCACCCCGGGGCCCCATCCCAAGCCTAAACCGAAACAACACTAGCCCCCCTAATCCCAACCTATACTCACACGCTCACTATACAGCCCACTCCCAATCAATCCATTATAGTACCATCATAAACTAACCATGAACCAGAGCGCACACTGGACCAACCATACGGCCAACACAATCTCAATCGCCACCAACCCGTCCCCCCAAATCGTCCCCATCCCATTCGCCCCCATACCCACAACAGATCCAGATCCAGAAACCCAAAGACTAACCCCAGATCTCGCAACCGCCACACGGTGTAGCTCACTCCTCCGCGCAAACGGGGTCAACGTCCACGCCGACCCAACCTACAACTGGATCCACGACACCTACCAGATCCTACTAAACATGTTCCCAAGCACAACCACCCGCGCTCCTCCAGTGACGGTCCTGTCGACCAACGCCCACTTCAACCCATACTTCCACCTGCAGATCGGGATCGCGCTGCGCCCGCTGCGCGCCGAGAACTACCTGCTGATCGGCACGGGCGGGGCGGTGCACAACCTGTACCGGAACCGCTGGGGCCCCATGCTCCGGGGGAACCGGGATACACTGGCCATGGAGACGCCGCCTGAGGTCTGGGCGCTGGAGTTTCGAACTGCCGTGGAGGATGCACTGACCAAGAACTCTGGGCCGCGGTTGCGGAGGGCCGTGGCGCGGTTGATGAAGCATCCGCTCTATCGCGAGGCGCATGCTACCGATGAGCATTTTATGCCGGCGGTGTTTGTGGCCGGGGCGGCGGGGGATTGGGAGGATGAGGGGGCGGAAGGGGTGCTGGGGGCTGAGACCTGGGAGTTGACTAATATGTGTAACTCACAGTTTACGGTGGGGGGAGGGTGGGAAGTGTAGATATGTGCAAGTGAAAGGGGGAGGGGAGAAATGGGGAGGGGAGAGATGGGGAGAGAATGCGAAGACAGGCAGGAAAGTGGTATATTGAGACTAGATTAATTCTCATGAGTTATGCACGAAGTCGTTTGACGGCTGAGAAGCCATAAAACCCCATTGTCGAGACGGTGGCGGCAAGGGAGAAGAGCAGGATCACGCCTCCTGTGATGATGCCTTGTTCGAAGAACCCAATCTTTTTGCCGGCTCGTTGGCCGATCGCGGGCAACGGGGCCAGGCTCTCCGTCCACACCTGGTTCCAATTGTTGTTCTTGGTGTTGAGGACGGTTTGAGCGAGCGTGGTGTTGTCAGTTGGAGTGACGAGCTGTGGTCGAGGCACCTGCAAAGAGAGCGTCGAGTAGCGAGTAGCAGGGCTGGGAGCGAGGTTGATGGGATAGGCCGGTCCAACTAGTAAGGGTTAGAGTCTGAATCCGCACTGGAGCTAGAAACATACTCAGCATATCGGTCGGAACATGATTCACCCAGGAAATGTAGGAGTCGATGAACTGGGTAAGATACTTGGCCGACGCTGGCGCAGCGAAGGCATACGTCGCAGCCAGGGTACCGCGTCTGGCTCCTGTTAGCTTCGCTCTCTGGGCCAGCTCTCTGGGCCAGCACACTAGAACTTACGAAGCACTAAAGTCAATGGCATCGTCCAGACTAGTGATCGGGTGCAGAACCAGCACCTTCTCGGCGACTTTCCTTTGTAGCAGAGGCGATTTCCTGAATAACGTTCGTTAGCAGTGGGTCGTCCACCGCGGGTGTGAGCCCTACCGATCAAGCACCTCCACAACCCCCCATTCAGACCCGGAGACCAGCACACACGAGCCAGCATCCTTATGCGCCGCGTCGAGCAGCGAGGACCCGGGGCTGGTCCGCCGGGGGTTAGCGACGGCCTGTCGCGCCTCGCCGTTCTGGCCACCCAGGTACTTCGACGAGCGCTGCAGCACTGCTTCGACAAACTCCTTCATAACAAACTCCTGCACGAGCACAACATCGGGCGAGTACGGCGAGCGACCCCCGAAGGTGAAGCGCGCCGCAACCAGCGCCTCTGCCGCGGCCGGCACGTCGGCCGTGCGGTCGACCACGGCGATGGTGTGGGCGGTGCTTGGGGAAGAGATAGTTTTCCCAGAAACCGGGCCTGCATCATTCTGGCTCAGCACGACCACTCGACTCAGGAAACTCGCGTCGGGCCTCTCTTCGCTGATGGCGAATGTGTCTGCATCCAGCGCGGGCGGGAGGATCTTCTTCAGAAGCGCTGGCAGGACCATGGTGTTCTTGGTCAACTGCTGTCTATTAGCTCAATTGTCTCCCACTCAAAGACTGTAATACTGACCTCGAGAATTACACAGTTCCCCGCGGCCAGCGCAGCACTCAACGCCGAGACGATGGAGAAGAACATGGTATGCGTGCAGGGGACGATGTAAACGATGCCCGCGCCGCGCTTGCCATCCCGATTATCCTTCCCATGAGCGACTCGGTACTCTTCCTCAAGGTCTTTGGTCAGATCCAGCGACGCATAGTGTGTGCGAAGCTCCTTCAGAGCGAGACAGATTTCGGCGCGGACTTCCTCCGGGGCATGGCCGGAGTCGGCGAGCAGAGCGTCCTTGATCTGGTCGACATGCTGGACGAGGGCTGACTGTAAGCGGTGGAATTGGTTCTGACGATATCTGATATTTTGCGTGCGACCGTCAATCTCAGCGGAGATGATCCGCGGGAAGTATTGTGGTGCAACCATTTTCGTGGATGGTGTACGAGATGATGCGATAGGATCGATTCCGAGGGCGGGTAGGGATATAGCAATGGGCAACAAAAAACACCACTACTAGTAAAGTCCGGGGAACAAACTGACCCCAGCTTCGGAGATAAGCTAGTTCTTTGCTTGCATCTATGTGGACAGGAACGACCAGTCGGGTAGATGGGCCTCATTATGAGGACGTCGGCCGGCGATGGTCCCAGGTTTTTGAGGGGGATGGCATGGATGTTCGGGATGTGGAGGAGGCGAGGGATGAGACTCACATTCCGCCGAGGCTGGATGCTGCACAGTCAGTGCCGCATATCTCACAGACTCCAGTTGCTTCTGCAAGTATCTCATCTTGTTCAAGACTCTTAGCAGTTCACTTCACTCGCATCATCATCATGTCGACTACCACAGCAACCACTACAACCTCCTCCGCCACGCGGGTTGGCACTTTATCCGTCTTATCGGACTACGAACTGCATCACTCGGGCCAAGTCAACACTTCACAGTCGTCGGAATCGACAGCCAGCAGCACGCAGCCCGCCAACTGGCCTACCGATCACCGCCGTGTGCCCGCGTATCGTCCGGTCAATCGCGGCCAGAACCTGAGCGAACGAGCGGCGGGCGCGAATGCAGCCGAGTTTGTGTTTATCCAGACCATGTTACATGGTTGTTGGTTGAATGCGGTATGCCTGCGCATGAACAAAGAAGATAACTGCACAGCTAATGAGTCCAGGTGGCATCGCGGATTTGGCACGCGACAGGAGGAAAGATCAACGATAAGATCTTCCACTATGAGATCGGAGGAGAGTGGTGAGGGTTGACTTTCAGTTGGAGTATGCGACAGTTATCAAGTTATGAATGTTTTTTTGTTTCAGACACGTTCAATGCCACCAGTTCAGCAAATTATCTCGTAATCAGAACTTCAGTCTATAATATAACTATTTGCTCTCGACATTTTGAAGTCCATACAGCTGGCTTAGAAAGTAGTACTACCGCTTATATTTCTCTAATCACAATATCCACAGTATTCAACCCCGTAGAATGTAACAACAATCAACCCCACTCAAAATCCAAATCCTATCAATCAATTCGAAAACAATACCTTCCATTCATTCACACATTCAACTATCCAATCAACACAATCTCACATACAAACCACCTCCCTCCCCCCTTTCCCCTCTTCCCCCTATCCACCCCCACCAAAAAAAACTAAGTACTATCCCTAACCTCAATCCCGCCCAAATCCTCCCCAAGCCCCAACCCAACCGCCGGAGAAAGCACATACAACATCCGTGCCCAATTTTGCACAGCCTCGCCATCAGCGCCCACAGTATCTGGAGTAACATTCCGCCAGGCATGGTTAGTGCCGCGCTGGACGGCGACATCGCCGCGCTTAAGGAGGCGGGTCTCGCCGGAGTCCAGCACCAGCTCGACCTCGCCCTCCAGCACGACGCCGTAGTCGAGCGACACGGTGCGGTGCATGGGGCTCAGGGCGTGCGGCGGCATGTCGACGATGCGGCACACGGTGCCCGTGCTGATCGTGATGCCCGGCGGGTTGGAAAGGTAGTGGCTGTAGGCGGGGATGTCGCGCTCCGCAGCCAGGTCGACGGGGAATGAGTCGGTGGTGTAGGCGAGCGAGAACTGCGCGTCGGCTGAGTCGTTGATTTGTTGGAGGGGCATTTCTTCTGGGAGGGTGGTTGAGAAGATGGCTTTCTGGGTCGTGAGGGAGTGCGTGGTTATGTAGCGGTTGAGGGGGCGGATGTTTTTCGGGGGTGGAGGGGGGCGGTTGTTTGGGGTTGTCATTTTGGTTTTGGTTGAGTTGGAGGTTGAGGATGTTGGTATGTGGATGGTTTGGGAGTTGGATTTAGGATTGCGAGTTGGTTTGGAAGTTGGTGTGAGAGCTGATGGTGGTAGTTGCGATTGCGGTTATTGTATAGGGCCGTGAATGAGGCGGTTGACTGGCCTGGTGAGGGGTATATGTATTTCTGCTTTGAAGCCTCTCCAACTAATACTAATACTACTGCTACTACTAGGTTGCTTTCTCCAACTCAACAGAAATTCACTATCAACACTCTCGGGTCTGTTTGTGGGCCACGTCGGATGTGGAGTTGGGTGTCTGATACAGGACAGTCCACACTCTATGTCATTCATTCTTCGGCAATCTAGCTACACTCCAATCCCTGCATCTCTACTCTCTCGGCGGAATAATCGGCAAAGTCACGTAATTGTCACCATGCCCGAAATTGATGTGGTTAAAGCCCTGGAACTTCTCCTCAGACCGGTCAACCGGGGAATTGTGCTGGAACAGGCCCGACCCCTGCGTGTCGCCCGAAGACACCTCGAAACCGATCTTGCCTCCCTTCTCCACCACCACATTGGTTGGCCACACCTCTACCTCCACCGCGTACACCTCGCCCGGCACCACCGGCAGCACATCCGTGGAGTAATAGTCGCGATGGGGCAACCATGGCCGGTTGCGCGGGTGCTCCGTGTTAACCTTGCGCAGGCTGACGCGCTGCCAGCCCTTGCACAGTGGCACCGGATCGCCTGCAGTGCCGGTATAGAACACCTCCTTGCCCTCCGGCGAGATATGGCGCAGGGTGAGGAAGAGATCCATATCCTTGGGCGTCGGACGTCCGGGCTCGGGGCTCATCGACACGTTGAGGTGGGCCACAATGTGCCCGGTGATTTCCGTCTCCTGCTCAAACGGCGCAGTTGTGAACTGCACCAGCTGTGGCTCGTCGAGGTTGCCCAGAGCGCGGTACGTGATCTTGACCGGCCTTTCCTTAGGGGCCTCCGGGACCAGTTCCTGCTTCGAGGTGAGATAGTAGCGAGTGTACTGCGTGCGTGCAATCGGCCACTCGTTCTCCTGTCGGCGCGGGAACTGCTTCTCTGCTTCGGCATTGTTGAAGCCCACATCTCCCTTGCGGAGGACCACGTCGACCTTGGGAGCAGTGCCATCTGCCCAACCGGCGCGATCTTCGCCCTTCAGAAAAGCATCGAGGAAGCTCCGCTGCACCTCGACTTCCTCCTTGTAGTAGAAGGGTAGATCGTGACGGCCTGTGATGAAGCGCAGATATTTCAGCTCACTGCCCGCTTGGGTGTATCCCTCGACGTTGCCACGAAGGTGCAAGAGGATCCCACCCCAGTTTGCAACCGAGAGAAGGGGTACCTATATCCAGAGACTGTCAGCTGCAGCTCTAGGTCTAGAGTCAAATCAACGAACCTGAATATCCGTCATGGTGTACTCCTTGCTGGCATAGTATGTATCATCGCGGAAATGGTTGTTGGCGTTGTCAATCGTCTGGTCTTGACGGTTGGCCTCCAGTTCCTCCTCGGAGAGATCGCCTTCGATGGTATCGGGACCCCAATTGCGCGCGGCCCGACCAGGGCGTCCATATTGATTCGATACCACCTGTCGATCCCACCAGAACTTGATGAACTTGTTGGAAAGAATACCGCCGTGGCGGCAGCGGTCGCGGTAGTAGTCGGACATGCCTTCCCAGGGAATAATGCAGCTCAAGCCCTTGGGCTGGCGGGCGCTGACTCGCCATTGGCTTCCAGCATAGTAGCTAATACCCAGCAAGCCGACCTTGCCTGTAGACCATGGCTGCTCAGCAGCCCACTCGACCACGTCGAAGAAAGCCTCGCTAGTCTCCCGAGACATGGTGTCTAGCTTGCCACGCGACTGGCCAGTACCCCGCTCGTCTGCTCGGACCACAGCATATCCATGTTGAGTCCAGAAGCCGGGATCAGGAGTCTCCCACGCTGAGTGTTCCGAGCGATGTTCGGGGTTGACTTCGCTGAATGATTGGGGGTGGAAATCGGCATAGGGGATATCCTTTCCGTAGGGACCGTAGGTCACGAGCACAGGCGCCTTCTCCAGCCCCTTAGGACGATAAACGTTGCATCGAACGAGTCCAGATTTATCCTTCAACGAAATGGTGACATTTTGTTCGAAGATGTAGAGAAAAGAGGTCTCATCGCGCTTGGCGAGGTCTTCACGGATTGGGTTCGGCATGTTGACGTGCGCAAGCCTCGGACAGCAGCAATTGTTTCTTGAAAAGCAAGAAACCAAGAAAGATGCTCTTGCAGATATGTTCGATAAATAGGAGAATGCAGTCCCCGCAGACAAGCTTCGCATTCTCCCCAATGGTAGGTGATGGTCTGCTCTCCCGGCAACGCTCCGAATGTGGAGCCGAAATGGCGAGCCGACGCTGCCGGACAATCCAACCTCGGACAGAGAGGTGGACGACTGCCCAACTATGCGACTTTCCACGTAAGGGGATGCGGGAAACCTAGATGCTTAGCATGGGAAATGGAGGGGTTATAAGGAGAACTGGGCTGTCAGACAGACAGCCTATACTGCTGCTCACTTCATGACACTTTCTGTGGCTAAAGTAGCACATCTCACACAACTAGTATCATGGGGAGCATCGATCCAAAGACCGCCTCACAAGGAGGCTTAAATATTCTTATCGCCGGCGCTGGTATCGGTGGTCTCGCAGCTGCCATTGCCCTTCGCAAGCAAGGTCATCGCGTTCAAGTGCGTATACCAAACTTCATAGCCGGTATTGCCTAAGACCTCATGAAGACTAACTTCTTCCATGAAGCTCTTTGAGCGCTCTCGTTTCGCCAACGAAATCGGAGCTGCTATCCATCTCACTCCCAACGCCAATTCCGCACTGCTGGGTCTAGGAATTGATGCTGCCAAGTTTGGGGCCGTGGAGGTGGACCAGGTTTGTCCTCTTGTGCATTCAACTCGGTAATCAGAAGCTTACTTTAAGCTTACTTTACAAAGCTGCACATCTATAATCCTGCGGGCGAGACCTTGGCGATTGTGGATCATAAAGCACGAGCGGATAGGTGGCGAACCGTAAGTGGTTTTCATCAGTTCATGCCTGTCGCTGTCTAACGTCCACAGAAATGGTCCCTTGTGCACCGGGCCCATCTCCATGAGGGGTTGAAAAATGTTGCTCAGGGTCCTGGCTCCGGAATGCCGGCTGAGCTGCACACTAGCAGCAAGGTCGTTGAGATTGATCCCGAAGCTGCGACGATCACTCTCGAGAACGGCAATGTCTTTCAAGGTGACGTCGTGCTCGGAGCAGACGGTGTACACTCCCTTGCGAGAACAAAGCTTCCGGGCACCGAAAAAATCGAGCCCTACAGCTCTGGCAAGAGCGCTTTCCGCTTCCTGCTGTCGCGAAAAGTCGCGCAAGAAGACCCTGAGACAAAGCCGCTGGCTGACATCCACAGCGTCTGCAGCATGTGGGACTCCCATGAAAAACGCGTGGTCATCTACCCCTGTGCCAATAATGAGATCTTGAATTTTGTCTGTATCCACCCTGCTACGCTGAGCAAGGCCAACACTGGCGCAGATTGGAACCAGGAAGCCAGCAAGGATGCCCTTCTTGATGTTTATAAAGATTTCAAGCCGGAGGTGGTCAAGATCTTGGCCAAGGCTGATCCCCAGACTCTCAGAGTATGGCCGCTATTTGACATGCAAAAGCCACCTACGTGGGTCAATGGTCGTCTAGCGGTGCTGGGAGATGCTGTTCATCCCTTCTTGCCATATCGCGCTTCCGGTGGCGCCATGGCTATTGAGGATGGTGTGTCTCTTGGAGTGATGCTCTCAAGGGATCTCGATCCAGCGGATGTTCCTGAGAGGCTAAAGCTATACGAGGAAGCTCGATACACACGAGCTACCACAATTCAGCAGATGACTCGAGACTCTGATGGCCCTCAACCCGTCGAAGAGAGTCAGTTTCACTCTCTTTTAATCGTCTGATTAGAGTGTGCTAACCTCTTTTAGTCCATCGAATGGAAGACTATATCTACGGACATGACGAACATGATTATTCGACCAATATCCTGCGGAAACACATCTGGCGTCAAGGGGCACCCAAATACTGGCGTCAGCCGATAGTGTTCGGGCCCATGCCTGGTCCCAGGCAGGACTGGTACGGTCGTGACCGTGTTCAGAAATCACTCAAGGCCACTTTCGAGACGGTCTCGATCCGATTTAAGACCAGTCGGACCTGCCTCCAAAATCTACTTCCCAACGATTCCTGGTCCTTCGTGAATCAGGGTACCGTAGCCTATGCGAGCTTCTCCCAGACAAAACTCCACCGCATGGACTGGCTCGGCGGAGGCGGTTACCGCCACATCGGGCTTTACATCGAGGGCGTACAGTACAAGAAAAACAACGGCGAGACAGTCGAGGGCACCTACCTGCCGATTCTGTTCGAGAGTCTGACGGATCCTATTGTCAGTGGCCGCGAAGAGCTTGGCATGCCCAAGTTGTATACAGCCATTGATGCCCACGACCGCAGCAAATCACACCATCTGACAACCAGCTGGCAGGGTGCAGTCTGGGGACATTTCCACTTGGAGGACCTTGAGGATCAGGTGCCGGAGATGAACACGAACCCTAATCCCTCCAGTGTGGGTATCTTGGTGCACCGCTATTTCCCCAAGGTTGGCCATGAGAACAAGGGAGTGCCCGAAGCAGAATACCCTGTTATTGTGCCACATGCAGAAGAGGCGAAAGTGGTTCCCTCCAAGATCACTCGGTTGCGAACCACCAAGAACGCAACATTCGAGATCAACGGCCTCAACTGGACACAACTACCCACATTGCATCACATCGTTTCCCGCTTGGCTGAGATTCCAGTCGACGAAGTTGTTGGTGCGAAGATTGTGGAGGGTGAGGGTGTACCAGATGTATCAGTGGCCAAGCGCTTGGAATAGTTATCCTATGAATTATAGTGTCATGCCAATCTCACCTCAATAACTGTAGTTCTTCCTGTCGGTCACGCAAAGAATAATAATAGCCACAATGTCAGCCTATTCCTCGCATGTGCCTCGAGTCATGGGGAGTAAAATAACAACATCCGCGCTTGCCACTAATTTCGGTTTGGACCATCATATTCGCAGGCTAAGCCGGATACTTGACCAGGGTCCCGAGCACAACTAGTCTGCGGCATCACCAAAAAGGCAAACAGTGTAGCGGCGCGTTCACGATTAGATCAGCCAGACTAGCAAAACTCATCGCCAGTCGGGTTCTCTGAGACCTTGGCAGTCTTACGTTATAACGCGGGCCACGAGACCTATGACATTATCCAGGCCATCTTCGCGAGGCAGTCTGTCTATTTGTGTTCACAAAGCTGCTGTCCAATTCCAGCAGTCCAAGACGCGGGTATCGCACCGCAAGCGCGTTTGATAGTTAAGATGGGGCAACACCACAGACCTACCCGAGGTAGCAGTGCCTCAAGTGTGCTATTGCTGATCAGTGACTTGCATTTGTCCAGCGAATCCATCGACAGAGGGGCTGTTCGATTCAAATCCAGATGCATACTCTGTTTAGTTCAAACGTCAGAAGGCATTAGCAAAAGCCAGGTAGTGTCAGGCTAACAGTATGTAAGATAGTTGAGAAATGATCAGCGACAGAACTCAAAAGCTCCCACGGGTCCGGCTATCGGCTAGGGTGATAGATAGAGTTCGTTCATGTGATTAGGTCCTTAAACTACCTCCTCGATGATCAAGTATGAAGATGGTGAATTGAATTGACACCCCGACAATACAAATGCACAGTATTGCTCTCTCCAGAAGCACTGGCGTGCCACCCGGGACGTTATATCACCAGTCTAGAATGTTGAAGCATGGCAACGCTCATGATGT
The DNA here is from genome assembly GCF_003184865.1 of Aspergillus homomorphus CBS 101889. Taxonomy (NCBI): domain Eukaryota; kingdom Fungi; phylum Ascomycota; class Eurotiomycetes; order Eurotiales; family Aspergillaceae; genus Aspergillus; species Aspergillus homomorphus. Next base: position 49,052 of record NW_020291957.1, on the reverse strand, counting down.
CCCCACAATATATAGTTTTAGCTGTTGCTAGGGTCGTTTCGAGGACGAGTTCTATCAAAGTTAGTCAGTACCTAAGTAATGTAAGTAGAGTCAGCGTCAGTCCGAAAGCAGTTTGATACTAGTAGTGGGCTTGATGGTCGACGACGTGACAACAAACATGAAGTGAGATGTACTTCGAGTGATCTATTTGTGATGATCAATCTGGGTCTAGAATGGTCTAGAATCTCAGCGAACACGACATGATTGTCTTCTCCATCTTTGCATACGAGCAGAAGTCAGTCATAGAAGAAGGAAGAGGCCAAGAGTCGGCCTTCATAAGCAGAAGTAGGATGTTAGTAAGGTAGTATAGGAAGAAATGTTTGGGGTTCGCCAGTAAAATCCGCGGTCGCAGGTTGTTGGAAGAGGTCCAACCGATTGAAGAGCGGATGACGCATGACTTTCTGCCTACTTCTGCCTGCCGAATCAGGCCGGATGCCGGGCCTCCGTTGCTGCACTTCACCAGGAACCGTAACTTGCCATCCCGCCTTCATTATTAGTTCAATACTAGCACTCATTGCCTTGGCTTCCTCTGTCTGGGCAACAAACCACGCATCCCCTCTCTAGTCTTGTCTATTTTCCTAAGCTTACCTACTTCTGCTTCTTTCCGACTCTTTCCCCCTCGTCCTCTCTTTCCTCCCGTGTCCTGCTCCTCCTCTTCCTCCTATCACACCATCTTCCCTCGCGTGCTCGTCCCCGCTTACCTTTGCTTGCCCCCCTACGGATTTCTCAGAAACAACCCACCTTTGTCGCATACGAACAGTTCAAAGTATATAATATACCTATTGTCTCGTCAGACTTGGTTTCGGTCTCCTATTTGAGCAGCCTCCCTGCATTTCAAGCTTCTTGTTACAGCTTACTCGTTCCGACCTTGGGAGAGCTTCCCCGCACCTAGAGCTGCACAGCATCATGTACGTCGCAAACGAGCATACGCCCGGAGAAAATTATGTCCAACTGGAATGTCATAGCTAACGATGATCCTAACTATATTCAGGCGCATTACCGTAAGCGTTATTCGGCCGGACCAGGCGGATGCCGATATCATCTCCCTCGAAGTCGGGGCGGATATGACGGTCGAGCTTCTGAAAGCCATCGTCGAAAGTGAAACCTCGATACCACCCACCGCTCAGCGACTCGTATATAACAACCAACTCCTCGGAAATGACTCTCAAACACTTGAACAAGTCGGCATCGGCGAAGGGGATATGCTAGGTGTCCATGTGATGCTGCGAGCACCCCCCGCGCCCACCCGGAGCATAGGAGGACCCAGCTCTGCTGCCGCTCAACAGAACCTGCAGCGACGACAGGCAATGACTCCAGATCCCGAGACCATTCGCCTACATATTCTGGGTGACCCTCGTGTGCGGGAAGCCGTCCGAAGGCAGAACCCGGAATTGGCGGATGCTGCCAACGATCCGCAACGGTTCCGCGAGGTCCTCACCCGACAACAAACCCGCGAAGCTCAAATGGAGGCGGAGAAAGAGGCGCGGATTGCCATGTTGAATGCCGATCCGTTCAATCCCGAAAACCAGAAGGAGATTGAGGAGATCATTCGTCAGAATGCGGTGACGGAGAACCTCCATAATGCGATGGAGCATCATCCGGAGTGTAAGTCGGACCTGCAAGTCTTCACGTTTGCGGAGCTGGTCATTAAACAAGCAGCACAGCATTCGGTCGCGTAACCATGTTATATATCCCTGTCGAGGTCAACGGCCACAAACTCAACGCTTTTGTTGATTCTGGTGCACAAGTCACCATCATGTCGCCGGAGTGTGCGACCGCGTGCAACATTATGAGACTCGTCGATCAACGGTACGGCGGTATTGCAAAGGGCGTGGGAACAGCAACCATCCTAGGCCGGGTGCACTCGGCACAAATCAAGATTGGAAACATGTTCCTGCCATGTTCCTTTACTGTCATGGAAGGGAAGCATATCGATCTGCTCTTGGGCTTGGACATGCTGAAACGGCATCAGGCCTGTATTGATCTCCAGAAGGGTGCCCTGGTAATCCAGGATCAAGCGGTCCCTTTCCTGGGTGAAGCGGACATTCCCAGACACCTTCAGGACGAGTTCGAGGACGAACCCGTCATCAAAGGTCCCGATGGCGCCGAAGTTGGCGCCCGAACCGGAGCGGTCACGCACCAGGCCGGCGGCAGCAGTCAAGGATCTGGTGGCTCCGCACCTCCTCCTTCCCGCCCAGCCCCACCAACATCGCGCTGGCCACAAGATTCCATTGGGAAGATCACGGAGCTGGGCTTCACACGGGAAGAAGCAATGCGTGCATTAGATGCCGCCAACGGGAACCTGGATGAGGCCATTGGATTCTTGATCTGATTGCGTAATGTCACAAACCTGACGTGGACTGCCTTGACCTGACCGGGCGAGGCCCGGCCATTTCCTTTGTTACCGCTCAAATTTGATCTATCATTACCGTGCCGAAGGTGCACCGTGTGAGGTGCGATTTTGGTCCTGTCATAGTAACAAATGGTCTCCTGATGTTACTCGCATTTTGTCCCTGTGACTCTCAACTTCATTGTTACGATGAAGGTTTCTACGAGGCGGAATAGATACCAGTCACCATTTGCTTTCCTTGAAGGAGTTTTGTCTCGCGATCTTGCTACATTTTCCCTTGGCCAAATTACCCTGCAGGCGCCCTGTCTCTCACTCTTATCGTGCACTATTCTCACATAGAGTCGGTGTGGCGGGTTCTGCTGTTTCCCGGCATGCACCCATACCTGTACAGTGGCGAGCATAAATGCCATAATTTAATAGCCTGGAGCTATGATAAGGCAAGTCGGCATCCTTGCGTGCCTCTACCCGAGCAGTTGTAGTGTTCAATGTGCGTATGTGGCGACCAAGTACTGCTTCCCTGAATATCTAGCCAACCGGCCACCAAAGTTCGCGAGTTAGCTCGAACATGGAGCTGTCATGAACTAACCCTAGAAGTTTGATACTAGAATGCTAGTCCAACTTGGACTTGGGCACAAGCCGCTCGCGAAGTCTACAGAACATATCAACTGCCATGAAAGCGCCTAGGACCGCATAGTCAGCCGGCCACTCTATAGTTTACCCCCCGTAGAGAACAGAGGCAATAACCTACCGAGCGCAACATATGGCCCATACAGCATCGTGATATTCTGCTTCTGGTCGACGGAGCGATCCGTCCAGCTCCATACCTCGACCAGACAGATCGCAGAGGTGAGGAACGATTGCACCCCGAAGACGAGCAAGTGAACGGGAACCAGAGGATCATCTGTCATGGTAAGTTAAGCCGCACTCTCTTCCCCCTCAGTGGAAACGGATGGAGACAGGGACAGGGCTGTGATGTAAGGAGAACTAGTTTTCGGGGAGGGGATGTAGATCATGGACCCGAAGAGCAACCAAAAAAAAAAAAAAAAATAAAAGGGGGATCCACATACCTTTCTTCAGGCCGCGCAGAGCCCAGACGCTGAGCGGAACATGATAGAACAGTTCCATCAAGAGGAAAAAGTAGAACCAGGCCGTTGGGGCCTCCTCGAAGAATTTGTCATGGTAGGTTTCGATGTAGAACTCCCGAAGAGTGACGCTAAGATCCGACTGGAGGAAGGACGGTAGGATTGGCGCGGCGTCGACCACTGATGGATGGATGTGCGTCAGTCAGTTTTTCCCTTCTTGATGTCTCATACAAGGGATCAATTTTTATCATGGGGGGAGGGTTGCTGTCTCTACGTCTGATCTGTGCCGGGGAGCAATGTGGTACAGGATAACTGTCCCTCTGCATTGGACCGGGGAGGTGTAAAACGGGGTCGGTAGTTTGAGGGGACAATTCCCGACCGAACTTACAGAAGATGATAGGGACATGGATGGCGAAGAATGCAAAGTAGATGAGGTCGCGTTTCCGGCTCCACAAGGATACGGGGGCAGTGGCAATAGCCATGGTTTAGTTTGCGAATAGTCAGTTTCTGTGTGATTGCTCGATAATTGGGAGAGGGGGAGGGGGGTGGAATCAATTCAATAATCAAGGAGTGCCAAATATACACACAAGTTTGCTCTCCTTCAGAAAGTTGATGAGTCCTGCACGGTAGTCAGTCAGGTGACTCTAGAACCATTGTGCAGCTGCCAAAAAGGGAAAAGCAAACAAATATCATGGATCCATTATCCATGATGATGCAGTGGATTGAAACAGTGACTCGACAAAGCACATCTCACCTGACTGACTCGCACTTTTGACTTCGATTCCTCGACATCTTCCTCCCAAAAGTCCCCACAACAAAAGCACGATTTTCATCACCTTGTTTTCAGACATGACAAAATGGGAGGGGGGAAAAGAAGATTCCCCCGCCGTTCGCCTGACCCGATCGCCTGGGAAAAGACAGACAGTCGACAGGTATGCACGATCAGAAGGGATGTTTGCTTTTTTTTTTTTTTTTTTTTTTCCTCTTGATGGGCGTTGGGGCGGAGGCACGCACCTCAGCTTTCCTTTATCTATCTACCT
>NW_020291957.1:0-44525 GCF_003184865.1 Aspergillus homomorphus CBS 101889 | reverse complement strand
GACCCGATCGCCTGGGAAAAGACAGACAGTCGACTTGTCCCGCTTATGTGCTTCGCTTTTTTCCTTTTTTTTTTTTTTTTTTTTTTTTTTTTTTTTTAATTCCCCCCTCTGCACGCACCTCAGCTTTCCTTTATCTATCTACCTAAACATAGCTTAAGCTTAGCTTGCGTGAGTCTACGACTGCCCCGTCAATCAGGCTATCTGCTTGGACCCTTGAGGCTCTGGTTAAGTTTACTTAGTGTACTGTACTGTACCTCCCCCAGCAAATGGTTTGGAGTACGGTGATCCAGTACTTGGGGACAGAGATGGTAGGCTAATCTGATTTAGCTCCATCGAGAAGACCATCAATCGACCTTGCAGCAGATCTGATTCTGTCTCTAAAAAATCTTATCGCCCTGTGAGACACCTCAGGATCCGTCCACGATGGGATAACCCCATCGTCAGGGGATGAACCCGTCTGCTATCTCGAAACTGATCTCTCATTCTTGGGCGGCCCGATAACTGGACGTGTGTGTCCTCACCGCAACTTGTGACGCCCCCTTGGAACTCGTCCTTTACGGCCAACCCCTCCTCCCCCCGGTAAGGCTTGATGATGCAAAAGTTCCAATAGGACTTTCGATCTGTGGTAAATGCCCCCTTGGGCTGATCTCCTCCCAGTCTGGGCTATTCTTGGACCGGGAAGCGGCCTCACCCCATGGTGAGGCGACAAAAGTACTGCAAGGATAGACAGTCGGTATCCGCCACAGGCAGGCGGATCCCACTATGTCTTTCAATAGCAAGATACAGTACATTCTGCAGCCCCAAAGTACTGTAACTCGATCCAGGAATCGACCTTGACATCCGCCCTCGATGGGGCCATGCTTCCAGAATATGAGACAAGGCTCGATTTTTGCTAGGCTCCGTGAACTCATTGGCACCGGATGACGGGAAGATGGTGCATAGCGCCACACTTTGTGCCACCAGCCGTCAGTCCATTGTTGCATTTCCTGTGCTCCGTGTGAATCATTGGCCTGCTAGTCCCCGGTTCCCGGGACGGTACTGCTGCTGATCATGGATCCCTTGTAACCCACCCTGGAAGCTAATATAACCCTTTCCCCAGAAGTTTGGGGCGAACATTCGACCGCCCGTGGTCACAGGACGGCTCAGTTTTCGAAACAGGATTAGAAGTATCCGTACTAGTTGTCGCAAGCAATCAATATCTACTATCAGTATCCACCGACGTCAGATTGAGCATTCCGTTCAGGATTTCCCTGAGCATCTGGGAAGTGTCGCTGTCCATGGCATTGCGTAAGAGAGAGAGAGAGAGAGAGAGGGAAGGATTGTGAAGAGCAAACTCTGCCGCGATCTAGAGCGGACGGCCACCGATCATGGCTTTCGAAAACCGACTTGGCCATGTCTAAGATTGAGCTAACCGATGTAGGGAGTAGAATAATCAGAGCAACCAAATTGCCGGAGAACTGGGGCAACATGCCGCATGCAAAGCTGTTTCCGATGGCTTCAGTCACGATGGTAATTCGACGCCCCCAGGCTTTGGAATTTCGGGATTGACGGTGGCTCCAAGTGGACACTATGCAGTTCGAACCGCGTTTGTGGGCATGATCGCACATTATCAGGCTAATGTTCCTCCGCCCTTTCTTAGAGGCTTCTGTGGGCCTTCAGTACCATCTGGGAAATGTTCTAGAGAGCAGCAGCGTCCTTCGGCGATCCGTCGCCGCCGACGAATGGACACATTAACGTGGCTGAGTGGAGACAACCTTGATGGAGCCCCGGGCATTGGACCGCATTCCCGATGGAAACGAACGTCACAGGGGGGCTTGCAAGAGCGGATCGGCCTGGCCCACCGTTGCGCCTCGGTCCAATTTGTTTGGTACCCTAAATCCTACGATGACTACCGTTCTGTATTGAATGCAAGCACTCGAAGTTGGTGAAGATCAGGAGTTCATGTACTACCATCGTTCGCACCGCTCCTAAAGGGCGTCGGAGAGCTGGGAATGTCTCAATTCTCGGTTTCTTGGGCCCATTGAAATTGATGCTGGCGGCGACGATATAACCGTTGATCGTGCCAATCGCCCTAAGATCTGTCCCATATAGGTCGAACCCGGTAGCGCCAACTTGGAACTCATTGATTGATTTGGTCAAGTCTCGAGATCGATCAGAAATCCTCTAGAACAAGTGCCACACGACAGGGATTCCAGAATAAGAGCACGCAAATCTCAAATCCTAGCTCAACGTCGTACGGGCTATTATGTCGGTGGCCTATGGACAAAGCAGATAATTGCTTCCACCAACCAACGGAGACCCCTGACGCTGCAGAATTCCAGGATTATTGGGAAAGAAATGACTTCCAGACGCAGTACGCCCCCAGGGTATTGTAGGACAAATCATCCGCAGGCCTGGAAGCCGGAAGATTACCAGGCTGCTGTCCAGTGATGCAAGGACTAAAGCACGATAGCCAGAGCTACCAAAAGCTGCGGCGGCGTCGCATCGCGCATCCACCTACTGCACAGGATAGATTCCGCGGGCCTAGTGTCGTTCTGTGACCTTTCGAAAACAACAAGAAAGGAAGAAAAAAAATGCAGACACCAAAGTTAGCGATATTGACCCAACGTGCCTGCTGCAGGGTTCCACTTTCTTGTTCTTTTACAAATTTTCTGATTTCTTATCGATCGTTCAGACACGCCGGAATGGAGCGGTGAAACCATAGCAAGAAAGAGAGAAAACTGGGTCAATTCAAATTGACTTGGGGAGGGGGCTTCTAGTGGGAGCCAGTCTCTCGGATCCAGCCGGGAAACAGGTCAAAGACAGCGCTCATCCACTTTGGCGGTCGATCATCAATGTCCGAGATAATCTCAGTTGTCCGATGCGGGCAGGACGGATGCTTGCTGGGGAAAAGGAATGAATGAGTCCACTCCCATCTCCTCCATTGGGTCCTTGACCGCTTCTCCTTACCAGCAGCTTCTTGCGTCCGCCTACCTGCCTGCCTCTGTTCTCGGTCGCGCTTCCGAGCGGGCTGCTTGCTGCTCCCTCCCTTCCCATTGGACTCCCTCGACCTGTCTGTATGCTTTCCTCTCCTCTCACCCTTTTGGTTCAATTCGGTTTTCCTCCTGCAATCTGACTGGCTCGCGATCGTGCCGCCGGCCCCCCTTCACCCCCTACAATCGGCTGCCGTTTTTACCTGTAGAGACCCGTTCGGCATTGATTCCTGTACCCCTGTCGTCATGGCTTTCTAGAGGGTGGTCCCTATTTTCCTGTCCGCCATAGGGACAATCTGGCGTGTCTCTCAGCGCAGACTTTCCGCTCCGGAGATGAAAGGGATAGCATTCAGTCGACCTATCTGGGAAATCGCCAAGCGCTCCCGGCAGATGCAAGATCATTAGCGCCACCGTGATCATAGTATTAGTGGGTTGCGCTTAGAAGGTTGTGCAGTGTCTATTCTCTATCGCAATGGCGAGACGGTGGAGTGGAAGTCCAGTTTGACATCTATATATTGCTGCTCGTCCACCTTGAATCGAACTTTCTTTTCTTCTCATTCATGATTCAGACTCTATTTCTATCTTCTACTTTCAGTTCTTACTCTGCCCTCATCTCCTCGGATAGGATACTTTAGCCAACATCTTTAACCTCAAGCTATTCACAAGTACACCTCTCCCCCACAAATCAAATTCCAGGGATAGCATCACCAAGACGCAACCAAGACGTAACAATGCCATCCACAGCACCAATCCTGCGGCCCAAGAAGGCCCAAGCCGTCAATGCTCATGAGGAAGAGGAGCCGATCAGCTACGACATCAACATTCCTTACGTCGACGTCACCAAAGAAGTGCATTCCCGTACCAGATACCCCGAGTACCTCCCTACATGGGACAAGGTGTGGTTCGATCCACTTCCTCCATTTGAGTACCAGGACCCTGCGCTGCGCGTGACAGACAAGAGCAAGCCCAACCTCCTCAGCGGCGCAACCAAAGTGACTGAGATCCAGCCGCGCATCGGCAGCATTTTGGAAGGCGTCCAGCTTAACCAGCTGTCCGATGCTGCAAAGGATGAATTGGCTCTTCTGGTCGCAGAGCGCAAGGTGGTCGCTTTCCCGAACCAGGATCTGATCGATGCCGGCCCGGAAGAACAAGAAGCTTTCATGCGACACTTTGGCAAGCCCAACTATCAGCCTGTCTCCGGCTCCGTGCGCGGCCACCCTGGGTTTCACATCATCCACCGTGATGGGAACCGCGAAGAGATTTCTCGCTTCTTGGAGCAGAGGACGACCACCACACTTTGGCACCAAGATGTCAGCTACGAGATCCAACCCCCGGGCTATGTCATGCTAGGACTGCTGGAAGGTCCCGAAGTCGGCGGCGACACCGTCTTTTCGGCAACTGATATGGCATACAAGTAAGCAGTTGCCCTCATTGCCCTAGACTACCACCCACGAAAAGCTAACATACGGATGGCACAGGCGTCTTTCCCCCACTTTCACCTCATGGCTGGATACGCTGCGCGCGGTCCACTCCTCCGCCAAGATGATCAACCACGCCCGCTTGACTGGCAGCTTGGTGCGCAAAGACGCCGTCGACACCGTCCACCCGCTTGTGCGCGTCCACCCAGTCACAGGCGAGAAATGCCTTTTTGTCAACGGAGAGTTCATCACGAAGATCCAAGGCCTGAAGGAGCCCGAGCAGAAGTGGTTGCTCGATTTCCTCATGCAACACATCATCACCGGCCACGACTTCCAGGCCCGAGTCCGGTGGCAGCCTAGGACCATTGTCATCTTCGACAACCGCTGCACCACCCGTACGTCTTCTCTCCTGACTCAAGCCTACAAGCAACACTAACCGTTTCCCTGCCAGACTCTGCCATTGTCGACTACCTCGACGACGATAACGGTGCCAAGCTCCGCCACATCTTCCGCATGTGTGCCTTGGGCGAAAAGCCCATCCCGGTGTATGACCAATTCGAGTAGATCCTTTCTCGAACCCTCCGCTCACAGCTCCCGCTTGCCTATTCTGCAACAGCTGGCAGTCTCTGAAGTGACCGATCACATCACGGTCAGGGATCACCCACCCTCAGGCAATGATTGCTAGGGGGTTTTCCACCAACCAACCTTCTCCGTCTTGCGTTTTAATCCGCCCCGGCGCACCGCACTGTCCATGTCTGACTCCCATTTCTAATTATTATACCCTGTCTTTTGGGTTTCATTTCCAAGAGTTCCTCTTATCTATTCACTTCTAATTTCTGATTCAATCTCTGGTTTGATCTTCCCAAAATTGATACCTCTGCTCATTCCCTTCTTTATTGTTGTTTATGTGAATTTGATAGACCGCCTAATCATTGTGTTATTTCCTGCTGATCTAGACTAGCGGGGCTTGTGGGGTAACAGTTCGTTCTGTTTTGACTTGCGGGGCATCTGTGTCCTAAGAAGACTCCACCGCCTTTTTTGCTTTTATGTTGCTCCTGTTTTTTTGAAAAAATTGCTTCATGGTGCATCTTCTCCGTGGCTTTGAAAACTGCATATTTGGGGTGGGTTGGTTAGTTACTAATTCAAATATTAATATGTGTTACTTTTGAAGCTGGTTCGGTTGACATAATCGTAGACCTGGATGTCCTAGAAAACACAATCAGGGTATCCTCGTTTCGCAGGCGTCCATATGAAAACAAAAGAAAGTGTGTTCGATACAAATACAGTCCTGCAGTCAGCTTATAAGGGTAATAGTCTATTAGTCGTGCCCCGATCGACACACTCCCGGTTCACGAAGATTGGATTTACGAATCAGTTGAACGCTTGACATAGTCCTGTACGTACAGTCTGGGCTTGCCACCTCAGTTCGACTCTTATCTTCTTCAACTTGTAGTTGTCGTAGTGGGAGATGCGCCATGGAAGTTGAAGGGCTCGGTAGGACGTCACGGTATAGCTTCAATCCTTACAGGTTCATGATGATAAGTGCTATTGAAACTTCTAAGCCTCCATTAAAAACATATTCAGATTATCTCCAGTGAATGGCGTCAATTGCTTTGCGGTATGTCTGGCCTTTTTGTTCTATATCAGAGGACCAAGTAGTAGTACTATACGACAAGAAGTAGCCCGAGCACTGCCGGGAGGGAGAAGAGCTACTAGCTCCCACCGTATCAGGAATTTTTGCTGCTGGTTTCTGATCTTCTGACCCAGTTGCAGCCCGTAGCATTCGACTGAATATTCCTGTAAGGTCAGAGCTACAATAGCCCTGACCTTCGTGACAGTGAAGCTATAGTAGTCAACCTAAAAAATCTCTTTGAGGCAGTGGGAGGGTGTACAGTAGTTACAGTAGAAGGAAATTAGTATGCACTCCCCCCGGACTGGAGGAGCTCGTCACTTCTAATCAAGTCTAGCTAATGGCTATTCTGCCAGCTTCTTCCCATATATTTAGGGCGGTGTGTGGGCACTGCGGGAAGGCGGTATCTCTCGAACCAAGCATCCGGGGAGGGGTCTCTCTCTCTTGTGATGGTCCCTGCGGAGATAGCGGCTTTTGGTGGTCTGTTGCCCTTTTCTCTCTTTGTTCAACGAATGGCCAAGTAAGCCAAGGCTCTATATTCGAGTCAAATTACTTATTGCGACAGGGTCTTAATTGGTCTTACTGCAAATTCAGAAGGCGCTATTACATTTGTGATGCCACTATAAATCTGGCCGGCAATACATAAACTTTAACATACTTCCACATCACCTGATCTTGAATCCATAGCAACTTCCTTGACAAGGCCTCCCACCAACCTTCTTTTAAGTCAACTTCTAGATCTTGGCTGCCATGAGCGAAAGGCTTCGAGATTCATGCTCATTATTCAAATACCAAACGCAGACACAAATGACTCCCTCTGATCGGCCCCTAGCCCATGAGGTGAATCCAAGTGATAGCGAAAACGAACCCCACAGGCGCTCAGCTTCGGTCTCCGATGGTCTACTTCCACCACACTTATACCAAGTCTGTAGATGATCCTCCGTCTTCCAGCCATCTTGCTATGCAGCTAACTTGACATATACAATACAAACAGATCGTCGCCGACAGCACTGCTCTTCAGCCAAGTAAACGACAAGTAGACACCGCGCTAGAGCAGAGCAGGGCATACTGGTATCATGCTGCGACGGCGGCTCGCTTCTATCACAATAATGGCATCAAACCAGAATCTGCGAATCCTCACCACATGCTTTGGAAAGTTCCCAGAATGCGGGGACGACCAAAAACCACTTATGCGCTGTATATGGGCGCTTCTCCCTGTCAATCGCTTTGCCTTCAAGCTTCTACCACTTGGCGGCTAGATGATGCGACTAAATGTGAACGTGTTCAAGAAGAGATAACCAACACCGTGCTTCTGCAAATCGGGACCAAGGCTGCAGTCCCTTACACGCTCAGCGGCACGGTATTCGGCCGCTGGATTGGTACGGAAGATGAAGTGGCAGTTGGGCCAAACTACCTGGCAATACTCACCTTGGGGTGGTGCTATGTACTCTCCGCTCGCTTGGTTGAACTTCAAGGGACAGGTGCTTCCATGAGCTATACGGCTGGGAAAGCAGCAGTCTGTGGTCAACCGAGCCCTGAGACAACGGTACAACCTATAGATATTGGTGAAACTGATGATGATACAATGTTGTGGTGGTCATCAGTGCTGGCTCCGGGCGAAGGTTGGATGGCTGTTGTCAAACAGCGTGATGATGGGGACTTTCTCGCACCCTGGTCGGTCAGAAACACGTCAAATCAATCCCTCTCGATAAGACAAAAGGGTAGGGGGTCTTTCGATGCTTCTTCTGAGCCTCTGTCATCCAGGAGAGCATTTGAAGCTCTCGTCCAGTTTGCACTTTTACATAATCTGGGAAGCCAGTTTCTTGTTGCTTTGGCGACGGCCATGACGGTACCCTGCCACAATTTTCATGGCTCAACTATTCGACTACCCAAGCCAGCACTTAGCAAGGGTAGGTGTCCAGCAGTTCCAGCAAAGGCAATTCTTCCTGAATGGGCCCTGTTGCGTGAGAACCTTGAATATTACATGACACTAAGCTGTCATCCCGAAGTCATCATGTCTTGCCTTTGTGGAATGTTTTGGGAGCCAGGTGTGCCATGTAACCTTGTGAGTCCATGGCTTCATCCTATCCTGATCGAAGTTTCACAAACGGACAACGCCACATCAGACTCGGCAGGCCTTGACGCCGAATTGCTCGCTATTATTGGAAGCATGCGCCGGCCCACGATTTCTGCTCTTTGGCTCGGGGCTGCAGCTGGCGGGCTTACGCCGATGATCCTTAAAAGGGTCAAACGAGGGAGACCCCCTCTAGAGTCGATTGCCTACCCTTGGACTGGGTGTCCGCAAAGCTTCATGGACGACGCTGGCACCGGGCCGTATCTACAAGGCCAATCCAAGGAGCAACAGATATGGAGAGCTGATGTCTGGCGACTTCTTCACCTACCTTTCACCGATGAAGATGATCTGTCATACAGATACCGGCCAGGCACCCCGTGGGAACCTTGTGGGAAGATGAATGCGCGCGATTGTGCGCTTCGCGTGGCATCGCACTGGGATTGTCCACGACATCGATTAATTTATCATCATTGGAACTGGGAGCTGGAAAAGACACCACAACTACAGGATCCTGGATTTTCGAGCGCGATGGCCCCCGTGATTACTAGGATGGACGTGGATGATCTCCCTATCAGAAGAGTAGAGCAGTATCCCCATAGAATACAGGACGAAGACGCGTCTCAACAAGCATCCTTGGAGATTTTCCGTTGGTTTATCTTCAACGGTGAAGGCTTTCCTCCGGGGGACTTCTACAAGAACGAATGGCTGGACGCTTTGCAGGACGACGAGGATAGTGAAGAGGAATCTCAAGGGAATGACAGCAATATGGATTCCCATAGCCCAACAGAGGAGGGCCCCGATGGGTTGCAACGATGGTTAGATACGATTTAAACAATTCGCCTTTCTTTGGCTCAAGCGGCTCCGAGTAACTCTTCTCGCCGTTTTTGAATCGACCCATGATGCTCGCCCCCAGGTGATTCACTTCTCACCTATATTGTCCAGCAAAAGTCTAGGTGACGAAAACATGCTTCCTCGATCAGGCTAGGTTTCGGTGTCTTCGGTGTCTTCGGTATCTTCGGTGTCTTCGATGGTTTCAGACGAGGTCCAAAAGTCTGGCCTTCCTCCAGGATGCTCCGGGCAAGTCTTGCAGATCCTGTAGAACAAGCCATTGCAGTTGGGTTGGGCCTGGCATCTTTTCCACAGCCGCCTGCATCCCGGTGCGGCGCACTCTTCATACGAGTGGGAATCGTTGAAATGTCCGCACCCAGGTGCTTTGCAAGAGCCTTTTCTCCCTGAGCTTGTGGCCATGACTGTTTACCGTGGTCGATGGGTGGGAGATAGAGGTGACCCCGACTTGTTTCTTTCCTTTGTATTGCTCAGGGAGATGAAAACCTAGACGGTCACAGCAACGATTAGAGTAGATTTGAGGTGCGTGGGGTGCCGGACAAAGGGTGCCCCTCGACAACATGTAAGAGGCTCGGAGACGAAGGCAGGAAGAGACTCACTTTCTATGGTGTATGGTCCTCGAGGGAGATTGTTCACAGGTCACACCGGTTTCAAGAGACGATGCCAGAAAAGAAAACAGATATGCCGAGGAAGGCGAACAAGAAGTTGAAAGAGTAACACAAAAGCAGAAAAGGGCCAGCATACCGTACTTTCTGTGAATATACGAGAATCAATAGTGACCATTTGTCGGGACCAAGGACTCCAATACTTATCCCCTAGCGCTGCATCTGGGTGCGAGCCTCGCGTGGAGTGCGTGGTAAGCAGTAAATCGGTTACTATCGAGGACTGATAGGTCTGCACCTCTGCTTAAAAGGTGTCTCGCGGTACCTTGGGCCCAGCCCAGCCCAGCCTATCTCATTCAGCGGCGCTTGTGTCATCCCATCTGGGGGTGGGGGAGGTGGGTATTTGAAACTTGGAATCCATAGGAGTCAAATCGCAAGCCCGGCGCAGAGCAGCTGAACGGTCCGATCCTGGGCTTCGGGGCGAATCATTTCTGGATGTGTCGATGTCCAGGCCAGCGTGCGGCCGTCAATCGGAGCACAGGCACTTGGTTGCAGTACCTATTTTTGCAGCTAGATTTGAATGTCGCCAGCCCGCCCAGAGGCAAGGATTGTACTGCTGCCTGGTAGTCCAAAGACAAAACTATAACGAGGTAGAGATGATGCGATTTCGTCGCATGCGAGAGAAGATATATATCATCAATTGGGAGCTCGAAACCTCTCCCTTCTGACTCTGCATTTGATACAAAATTGAAACAGAAAGAACAGAAAGAAATAACTCCAATATCACCTTTTCTATCCGCTTGCTGCTTCCTGTGGTGGGGGGAACATGGATGATGGAAAAAAAGCGAGGAAAGGAAAGAGAGAAAGAAAAAGTGAGATTTGGAACGTGCTACCTAATCGTCGAAACCTATAATTCCAGAGACACACAACCAACCAACCAAGCGACCACACACAAAACACTACCTTACATTACCGCAATATATCCTCGATTCTGGTGCGGAGCTCGTTGGCGACACGCGACTGGTCGGGCGAGATGCCGCCGCCCTGTTGGATGAGGAGGAGGGTCTCGAGGACGCGGGTTGCGGCGGCGTCGCTGCCGAAGACCCGGCCACCGGGGCGAACGGTCTCGTGGTACCAGTGCTGGATGACGTAGGTGAGGTCCTTGGCAATGTATTTCTTGTTTTGGCCCTGGAAGGGCGCTTCCTCTGTGTAATACATCCCCTCCAGGACGCTGAACATAGTCTCGTGGGCGACGTTCAGGTCGAGGAGGAGGTCGATGATCCACGTCGGGGGGCCGACGTCCCGCTGGTGTTCCAGGGCGTAGCGCTCGAGCATCGGCAGGATGATCGGGATGGGCATGATGGAGTCGGACATGCGGAGTCGGCCGCCTAGACTGCGGACCTTATCGATCACCGCTTCGTAGGGCTGGGGCTCGCCCCGCTCGAGGACGTCGTTGTGGAGGTCTTGCAGGAGGTGCTGCCATGTGGACTTGATGTCTGCTGCGTTGCGATGGTCGGCCTGGAAGAAGATCTGGAGACAGATGTCGTAGTAGCTTCCCGGGTCGGCGAAGGTGTTGAAGAGCTAGTCCAGTTAGTGGGAGTTTAAAAGGGCGGGTGAGAAAGAACTGTTGGGAAAATTGAAAACATACAGTGCTGACGTCCTGAATAGGGCCGTCCAAGTCCTTCAAGACCTCGCGTCTGCGCTCCGGCGCAACCCGGGGATCGTCCTTGAATCGTTGCAAGATATCGTCTTGGATGTTAGCAACATCAATCAGGTTGGACGTTTCTTGGACCAGCCGTTGGCGAGCCTGTCGGCTAACGTCTGGTGTGAAAATGGAGGCATTGGCCCGCGCCCAGCCCAGATACTCGATTCTGCGGCTCAGAGGAAGCTTGAAACCGCTCTGCGCAAGCTGAAGTTGAACCTTGGCTGCGTCATAGAACCTTTGGGACTGAGCAAAGTAACGCCAGAGGAGATCAGCATGCTCAATGTCATCATTGGATTTGCGCTCGAGGTAGGTGACCACAAATGGAGAGTCGGTCTGGAGCAGTCGCTCACTCCAACCTTGCTCGAGATACCAGTCATATAGGGTAGTCAAGAACACCTCGTCTTTCGAGTCTGAAACTACTCCATATGCTTCATTCCTGCGTTTGGCGATGACCGTCAATTGTCCGTCAACGACTCCAATATCCTTGGCAGTGTGTTGATCGACTGCGATGATAACCTTAAAGATAAGATCGTAGCATTGCTTCCGGTACTGGAAGGACTCGATACGAGTATCCTGTGGACGAAAAAGGTCAGCTATCATGAAAATTTATCACGAGTTAAAGAGTAGCTTACACCGGCGGGGCGACCATCCACGAGCCATGCGAGTGCCAAGTTGGCCTTGTCTGAGCGAGCGGCGACATTCAAAGCCAGTTGAATAGCACCTATACTAGTTGTTAGCGGCCTTTTCTTTGCTGCAACACGGCTTATGAAATCATACCTGCAAAGAACTCGTTCTTGATGTAGCTATCGACGGCAGAGACCAGGTAATCCATCGGCAAGTTCTCAGATACCTGCTGGAACAAGTGAAGGCTGTCATTCAGCAGATTGCGGCCAAGCTCCGAGTTAGAGCCTACTTCAGTAGCTCGTTTCAACAACTCCTGGGCCTTGAATATCACGACATCCTCGGCACTGCAGAAGCTGCCGCACCGTCGCCTCAGAGCATCGGCTACGGTTTCAACGTTGGACCCCTTAGCGATGTTTCGGTTGACTATGCCCTTCACCAGCTCCTTGGCAATATCGTGGCCCTTAGTCGTACTGAACAGCTGCTCATATGTGAGTTTCATGAAGCGCTCTTTCGACTCTGCTGGCAGGGCGGTCACAATCTCATCCACACGTTCATCAAAGAGGACCGAGACGAAGGAAATGCCTTCGATAGTATGAGATACAAGTTGAACGAGGGAATGCAGCGCGCGATGTTCCGCTTGCAGGGCGGTTTCTTCCTGTTTTGAGGAGACCCGGTTTAGAGCCTCGGGGCCGCTCAGCCCTTCAATGAAGTTCTTGTTCGTCTTGAAGAAGTCTTGCAGAGCAGATAGGTCCCGTTGAATTGCTTGCAATTTGGCAGAAGGTACTGATGAGACAATAGTCTCCACTCCAATGGGCGGCGTTTCGGACACTTCGGTCGTGGCGATCTCTTTCTTCCAAATTGAGCGCAGTAGTCTCGAGATGTAGAGCGCAATCCCCGCATGCCGTGGCGATGGGAGAACCGTATCAATAGCCAAGGTTGAGCTGTCGGCGACAGCATTTTCATTCATCTGAGGCTTGCCGCCGTGGTCAATGAGGACCTTGCGTGCACACTCCAAAACACCCGGATCATTGATTTGGGTGAGTCTAGAGTCACCAGACACCTCCAGCCCTTGGCCGCAAGCAACGGCCAGTGCTGTGGCAACGGTTTCGCTACGGCCATATGTGCGGATGAAATTCTTGGCCACACCATCAAACCCATCATCGCCCTCACCACCGTTCCTTGCCAATGCCGCGAATACATCGACGAGACGCCGTCTGCGAATAATGTGAATACCATTGTTGGTGAGAATAGCAATCTCGGCAGTGGGCTCATCGAATTGAACAGCCAGCTCATTACCAAACCCACCAAAGGCCATTGCTTCTTCGCTGGGCGGAGAGCAGATTCCGACATCCTCCGCCCTGCTGCCCAAGGATAACCAAATTGCCGTCTCACCAGCCTTGGTACTGACAGTCTCTTGCGAGCGAGCCACCCGTCCGGAATCAGGGGCTGAAATAAAGAGAGAGTCCGACGTCGCCGAGTCTTTGGAGGTAAAGCAGAAAAAGTGACCGGGGGGATACCTTACAGAGAACCGGGTGGGCTGTAAAGTATGGACGGGAATACTCGCTGCTACCGAAGGGTGGTAACGTGCCTGGCCCTGAAGCTTATGCGAAGCTGCCAGTTGAGTCGAAGGATTGGTATCCAATGGAGGCGTCTTCACGTGAAGAGCTTGCATGCTTGTGGGAGCACTCGCACCATTGGGTGCTGAAGCCCAGCTGTAGGAACCGGTAGCGCTCAGGTAGATGCGATAGCCTGTTGCAGTTGTGGCCATCAGATGATACCTGGACGCTTCCGCAGCGAGAATAGGACTGATGGAAACGATGGGAATTTTTGGGTTGAGGGTTTCATTCGACGCGATAATATGTCCGATGTTGGCGTAGATGTCTTGCGCTTGCTTCGTGATGGCAAGGACAAGACTGCCGTCGGGCTTCAAATGAAAGACCCTGATTGTGGATGAGGACGAAAGGGTGTAGAGTAGCTTCCTCGTATCATCAACCTCCATTTGCGCGACATATTCGGACGTCGTCTGCGTAAAGCTGCTCAATGAGGGAGTCAAGGCAGCCAGACGAGAGCTGGTGCGGTTGACCTTGGAGCAGCGACCCTGAAACCACTTTTCCTCTTGCTGATACACAAGCTCGTACACATCATTGTCGGAGATACCACCGAAGAAGATACGACCGGTCGAATCCGACGAGGCCAATTGGTCGATCTCCAGTCCCCGTACCGAGGCCGACATGCCGGTTTGATACAAGGTTACTTGACGTGCACCTCCGGGGGTAGTTTCGCATCCCATTCCCAGCAAGATGACATCAGCCGTGGTGGATATTACAAGCAAGTGGGTGATAGTGGGCAGAAACACTTTCGGGCGGGGCTTCGCTAGCTTGACGGTGATGATGCTGTTCGGTTGATCCTCGAATCCAACCAGCTGCGGATTCGGATGCGTGTAATCCCAGATATAGAGAGCATTATCGATTGCGACCCAGGCGTGATTCAACTCGGCGAACAGTCCCATATTCGTCGATACTTGCGCTCGGTTGTATTGGTCGAAGATCTGGTCGGGAATGTTGTACATCTTTACCCTCTGGAAAGGGGCCCATGGTGCCGACGTGGGGAGATCATAGTCGGATGAGAAGCCTTCTACATAGGAGGGTCAGCCGAGTCGAGGCCAGCGTTGCGACCACAAAGGTCAACTTACGGGACAGAGAGCTATCCAAGTCCGGGTAGCGAGATTCCTGGGCAAGGGTGTCATTGATTGTCCGTGCAGCCCGCTGCTCCGTGTTCAACAAGCTCTGCTTGGGCTTTGTTTGGACCGCAGTGAAACTGGGAAGCTGAATGGGGGACGGTGGCTCTTGTGTGGTAGCTGCGGGCTGTTGGGAACTCAAGGCCTGCGCCGACGCGCCCGCGTTGGGTGCCGGTGTCTGGAAGTATGCGCCGGGGAGTGGCCTCTGAGGGGTGAGGGTTGGTAGAGTTGGGTATGACATGATGCAGGCACTGAACGGCGCCCGTATGAGGCGGTTGGGGCGATGTATTGCGCTCTCCCCGGAGAGATGGCTGGGAGACTCGGCGGTGGCAGCGCAATGACGCGACGGTGGAAGACTCGGTCAGAAGGGAGGAGGAAGAGAGACAGATCGAGGGGAGAAGAGGTGAACAAATAACGAAACAGAGGAACACCAATGGTGGGCGCAGAGATTGGTGTTCCGCCACGAGGATGGTGTGTTCTAACCGGACCGAAGAACAAGCACGAAGCTGTGAATTGAAGCAGGATGAGAAACAAAAATGTGCACGGACCCCGGACGGAGGGCGGACGGAGAGCTTTCTCTTCCGCCTTGGAAAGATTATCGTTCCTATGGGTCCTACAGCGTCATATGTTCCGTTCTGATACAACCACCAATAAAAAACAATTTATATTTTATTGCTCCGTTCTGTCTCTTTCCTAATTGCCATCATGTTCCCAGCTCTACGAACAACTTCCTCCCGTCTGGGTTTGCGCCTGGTGCGATGGAGCTCGACCGACAGCCCGGTCTTGCCGCCGTTGATCACCAAGCTGAGGACTGACCTCAAGACGGCTATGAGGGCAAAGGATACCCCTAGGTATGTCTTTTGAGACTAATGAAGCCAGACAAAGAATACAAGGTTAAAACGGTCACGCTAACGCACCGCGCTCCTCTTAGACTGAACGTCGTCCGCGCCCTGATCTCCGAAACCAACAATGCCGCAAAGACCTCCTCTCCCATCCAGACCGATATTCAGCTCCTGTCTCTCATTCGGAAACGTATCGCTGCCTCCAAGGAAGCCATTGAGGAGTTCAAGACCGAGAACCGTCCCGAACTCCAAGAGCTTGAGGAGAAGCAGGTGACAGTTTTGGAGGAATATGGTGCCCAAGTGGAAACCATGAGCGTGGACGATATTAAGCAAATTGTCTCTCAGGAGGTTTCCAACATGAAGGCCGGTGGCAAGAAGGTCGAGGTCGGTTTCGTGCTCAAGACTCTCTTCGCCCCCGGTGGTGCGCTGGACGGCAAGCCCGCTGAGAGAGCCGAGGTTGCAAGAATCGCCAAAGAGGCCATTGCTTCTGCTTAAGATGAAATAATGCTCGCATGTATACTAGTTCACCTGTACGATCACAAATAAAAGTGGGATACTATTACACCGTGGTTGATATTCCGAGAGAGGAGTTCAAATTGCCTACTGCCCTACCAAGTATGGTCATTTTTACACGACTGATAGGATGGCAAAGAGCTGTGGGAACGTAGGAATCTTGTAAACCCCGAGGTCAGGACCTATGATGCACGAAGCGTTGCAGATAAATAAGTGTTCGCGTTGAGATTAAGCTTTCATATGCGCGGTGGCCGTGTAATATTCCAACAAAGAAATCCTTCCAGCGCCTTACCAGATGTTGTCTGTGTCCCAAACAAAATCGCTGTGTTCTACCCTGGTGCCCCGTGTTATTATCCGTAGCCCGAACTCCAGATACCGTCCTATTCGCCTAGCCATTGTCTCGTACCGCCGAACAATCTGGTTGTAGTCTACGTGCAAAACACGGTTATTCCTCCGACGGCAGTCATAATAACACCGAGCCACAACAAGCGATCGGGCTCGATGATTTTCTGCGTTGGCACAAGGCCCTTCAAGCTGAAGGTCGACTTGGTATCTCCACTCATGTGACGTTTTTGCTTCTTAGCCTTGGGGTCGATCGGGTTTAGAACCCTCGTTGGTAGCATTTGTGGTGGCCTATACACAAGGTACATGGGATGCATTGGCGACCCGTCATGAGCGTACAAGTCCAGACGTTGGACGCCATGATACCGATCGACCGAGACGGTGAAAGACTGCAGCTGTTAGTGAGCCTGTACGCGATGTATCGGCCAAGACAGCATACCTTGAACGTCTCTGTTTGATTATATCTCGTGTAAGAGGTCAATGGTGAAGCACATGGATCCGATACCAGCTGGCGTCCATCGTCCGCGAATGGGGTCAATACCAGGGATCCATCACTCTGCGCGGTGTAAGTGCCATGCTGCCACTGCATCAAGCCCTTGGGGCAAGCTGGATCCTGTGCTGTTGGGGTGTTTACACGTCAGGATGCGCTTCCTGCAGCTTGAAATTGGATGGGAACTGACGATTGGCAATGGCACGATAGTAGGCCTCTTCATAGGACCCATCCTCATTGAAAGAGTACGAAATGCCGGTCAGATTCGGCTCTAGAAATCGGTCGTTGATGGGGTCATAGAATCCCTAGATACGGGGACGGGTATTAGCCCAGTCCAGCGATTCTGATGCATCATCGACCGAGGTCCCTAGTAATCAATGCAGTGAACAAGAGGAGCAGAACCTACCGGACCTGTCACAACCTTGCGGGACTTCGTAGTCCAGGTCCCAACTAGATCAGAAACACTGGCAGCACCGACAGCCGTCAGGAGGAGCGTGAAAAGAAAGTAACCCGTAATCATCGTCCCGTTTGTCGGATGGGAAGATGAAGTGGGAGGATTGAACAGATGTTGAACGGAAAGAAAAGGAATGTCTGCCTGCCTCGCTGGCTGGTTGTTTGCCTGACCGTCTGGCCCGAAAGGGCGCAGTCGACCCTTGAACCGGGGGGGGTGATAAAGTGCCCTGGCAGGTATGTGCAACAACCATGCACATCATGGAAACATGCCAAGCCACGCGGTTCCAGTCATCGCGATCTCTCGGAGACCAAACAATCCCAGCGCGGGGACTTACCTATATTTAACCTCTTCCATCTCCATAAAGATCTACGGGTGATCCGCCCATCAATTCACCATTTTCGTCGCTCTATCACTCAATCGCAAGGATGATGGCTGGTCTACAGGCAGCAAAGAAGGACCTCCGGCGGAGAATGCGGGATGCGCTGCACAAGATCCCCGCCGACTCCATCGACAATCAATGTCAGCTCAATCTCATCGCCTTTTCGGCGCGATCTATCTAGATGCTGACTTCTATCAGCCAGAGTCGCCACCAATAGGTTGTTAGCCCTCCGGGAGTACCAGGATGCAAGGAGAATAGGAGTTTACCTCTCCATGCCGGCCGGAGAATTGTCCACCACAGCCATCGTTCGGGACGCTCTGGCGAGTGGTAAGGAGGTCTTTGTGCCATATATACACAAGCTAGAGTTGTCGGAGCAGTCAAGGACCTCCGTGATGGACATGCTATTGCTAGAGTCGATGGAGGAGTTTGAGTCTCTGGAACCCGACAAATGGGGGATCCCGTCGCTGTCGGAGGTCCAAGTCCTCAGTAAGAGGAACTGTTTCGGAGGCAAAGGAGTCTCGCCTCAACCAGAAGACGCTACGAAAGGGCCCTACGGACTGGATCTGATCGTGATGCCAGGAATGGCCTTTGACGGGGGCCTCAGAAGATTAGGACATGGTAAAGGTTATTATGACCATTTTCTGACGAGGTATTCCAGAGAGGTAGCCGCAAGCGAGTCAACGAAGCCGAAGTTGCCCTTCCTCGGTAAGTAACAACTACCCTGACACCGACGCAACCAGCCAGGGAGTATCCTTAACTAATTCTCGCACAGTTGCCCTGTCTCTCAAAGAGCAAATGCTTCCCCCGACTGAAGAGATACCGGTGGCGGATCATGACTGGCCTGTAGACATGCTCATTGTCGGCGACGACCGGTGCCTGGCGCGCCGAAACTGATTCTTTCCCGGACTAGCGAGTCATATCAATCCATAGGTTCGTCTATTTTGCTAGAGGTGCAATAGTTGTATCCCTGCGGCATCCGTGAAAAGCGAAAGGTAAAGAAATGCAAACAAAGTCGTATGACGGCACGAGATCGACAGAACAAAACCAAGAGCCCCCTTTCCCATCAATCAATTCCTTAACGCCCCGTCGAAATCACTGGACGGCCTGAATCAGAGAGACGTTGTCGCCCTTGAGGAGGATTTGGCCTGTTGTAGAGATATAACCAGTCAGCAAATTTCCGTATCCCGCCAGCGATATGATCATAGAGCACGCAATTCCATACCGAGTGGCCTCCGCTTTTCCTCAGCAGTCTGAGTAGCCATCCGAACCTCCACTGCGTCGTCAACCACCAGGTTCATAAACTCATCGAAACCCTGTGCCGGGAGTTGTTAGTCCAAGCGATCGGGGGCCGCCAGAGAACACGGGATTAATTACCCGGATCTTTCCTTCTATCCGAAAGGCCAGCTGCTCGTAAAGCCAGATAGACACCGTCGACCGTTGCTGAAGAAGCTTGAAGATGAAATGAATGGGCGCAAGCAGCGTCTTGCGAGCGGCTCCACCGCCTCCACGGCCGGTCATGGTGGGCAAACGAGATGCGCGAATGTGAAGTAATGGAAAGTGTGGGTGGGCGACCGCAAGGTTACCAGGATTGTAAAGGATCGCTGGTAAAAAAAGACGCGTTGATGGCGGTGCGCGGGGGATTGGAGGCTGAGAATTGAAGAATAGAATGAAGAGCTCCGTTAGTTGAGGATGGGTCGGGGCTCGGGGAAGAAGGAGAGAGAGGCTCACACAGCTTTTCCGTTTGGGTCGATCGTCAGTGACCACATCCATCCCACCTCCACTAACTAAACTAATCACTACTACTAACTAAATCAAACTTCCCCTCCCTTTCCCTCCCTCCTCCCCCAAATCTTCCGCCACTCTACTTGAGGGTTTTGCGCTGAGATCCCTCTCCTTGATCTTCCTTCTTTAATGTCATTTTTAATGAGTGTATATGATCTCACTGCATAGGTGTTAAGCCTTCCGGCCTGGCTGAACCCCTCTTTCCTCTCCCAATTCCATCCACTACAATCAACTTCCTCCCCTCCTGAACATCCCCCCCACCTCCCTCAGTCAACAAACTATGACGAGCAAGGAGGGGGCTACAGGGCAGGCCTTTGGCCCGGTCCTGGCCGCAGTCGCTACCATGCAAGGAAATGTGTCGCGCGCCGAAAAGACGCATGCCCATGAATTCCTAGAGAATTTTCAGAAATCGGTCGGTCTATCCTACCCCTCATTCCGCCATCTTGGTTCAGATTGCCTCCGCCCATGGCCTGTTTGCTGACCATTGTTCGGCTTCTATATCTAGGTCGAAGCTTGGACTATCACCCATGAAATGTTACAGTCTCCCGATGTTCCTGTCGAAGCCAAGTTGTTCGCAGCGACGACGTTGAAAGGAAAGGTGAATTGGTCCTCCGACCTGGGTCCAGCCATTCCTGCCTGCTGACCCCTGCAAGATCATCTTCGATCTCGACCAGTTGCCGGCCGAATCCGTAGTCGCGCTCAGAGACTCTATTCTGAACCTGCTCGTGGGTTTTGCTGCAGGCCCTCGACCAATCCAGACACAGTTATGCGTATGCTTGGCCAGTCTGGCTATCCAGATGCTTACATGGAAGGACGTGCTCCCAACCGTGGGTGCTGCACTGGGGAGCAGCGCAGGAGACTGTGTGTTGGAATTCCTCAAGATTCTCCCGGAAGAAGTGACGGAAGGTCGCAAGATCAATCTGAGTGTATGTTTGGCATAAAAACCATCCCCCTCGGACTGCTTCCCCGTGATCGTGCATCCTGTGGATCCTAATAAACTGGCCCTAACTAGGAAGATGACCTCATCATGCGCACAAAAGAGCTCTTGGAGGACAACGCTGAACAGGTGATGCACCTCTTGATCCAATATGCACAATCGTCACGTATGTACCAGACCCTCACACCCGGTCTAGCCATCACTTTTGCTGTACTGACATTAGTCTCTCTCATCGCACAGCGACTGCATCCACTAATCCGCGTCTCCTGGATTGTATTACTTCATGGATGCGCGAGATTCCGGCATCAAAGATTGTCGAATCGCCTTTGATGGACGTCATCTTGAAGGGACTTGACGACGAAAGATCTTTCGAGGCTGCAGTAGACAGCATGTGTACATTGTACCGAGACACCCGCGAAGTCGACGATTCGCTTGCAATTATTCAGGCCTTGTATCCGCGCATCATCTCGCTTCGCCCCAAGATCGCTGAATTCGCTGAATCCGAAGATACCGACGCCTATAAGGGAATTACGAGGCTTTTCGCAGAAGCTGGTGAAGCTTGGGTTGTGCTGATCGCACGCCTACCATCCGAGTTCCGTGGTCTTGTTGAGGCAGTCCTGGAATGTTGCGCTAGGGATTGGGAGCGAGATGCGATCTCGCTTACCTTTGTTTTTTGGTACGAACTGAAGCAGTACGTTACGTTGGATCGATACGCAGACGCCCGGGTAAACCTGAGCGACGTCTTCTCTCAGTTGGTGGACATCATGGTCAAGCACCTCGAGTATCCTGGACCCGAAGAAGGCGAGACCGATTTGTTCGGAGGTGATCGTGAACAGGAAGAGAAATTCCGACATTTCCGCCACTCTATGGGAGATGTACTCAAGGACTGCTGCGCTGTCATTGGAGTCACCGAATGCTTGACCAAGGCATATCATCTGATCCAGCAATGGGTCTCCAAGTACGCGTCGCAGTCCAGCGATGAGCACGTCCCTCACTGGCAAGAGCTCGAGGCACCATTGTTCAGCTTGAGAGCTATGGGACGCATGGTAGATCCGGAGGAAAGCGTCGTCCTGACGCAAGTTATTCCCTTAATTGTGCAGATTCCCAACCAAGAGAAGGTGCGATTCCAGGCTATCATGGCGCTTGCCCGCTACACGGAGTGGACTGCTCAACATCCCGAGACTCTGGAGGCACAATTGAACTATGTCATCTCTGGCTTCCAGCATAGCTCTCCTGAAGTTGTTCAGGCTGCTGCTTTGGCCTTCAAGTATCTGGGTACAGATTGTCAAAAGCTGCTTGGAGGTCACATTGCTCAACTCCATACCTTCTACGAATCAGTCCTCGACAAGTTGAAGCCGGCGAGCCAGGAGGAGGTCACCGAGGGTGTGGCAGCCGTGGTTGCAGTTCAGCCTCTGGAAAAGATCTACGAGACCTTGAAATTGTTCTGTGACCCCATCATGGCTCGCATCATGAACCTAGCAAACAACGCTCAAGATGAAGAGAGCCAGCGGGCCGTTGCTGGTAGGGCAATCTTCAAGCACTGCAATGAGTATAGCATGCTAACTTTACTTTAGATCACATTGGGTTGATTACCATATTCGTCATGGTTGTGAACCCGTATGTCTCTCCAGGTGAAGAAAACCCCGCCGTGAAGTACTGTGGTGAGATCCTGCCCATCATGAGTACAATCGCGCTGAACTTCACATCATCCACGCCAATCCTCGAAAGAGTTTGCCGTTGCTGGCGTAATATGATCATCTCCTACCGGACCGCAATGACTCCTCTGCTCCCAACTTTGGCTCAAAGCCTTGCTAGTGGTTTCCAGGCATCGCGGGAAGGATGTTTCTTGTGGGCCACTGATGCCGTCGTGCGCGAGTTCTCGGAAGGTGCCGAATTCGTCGACGCGAACACAAGCCAGGCCGTCTTCCAGTTCTACGAACAGCAAGCAATTGCGTTCCTGCGTATTCTGAATGATTTGCCTCCCGAGAACCTACCGGATGGTACGTGTCCACCAGTTCCAGGTATCATATTTGTGATCTAGCTAACGACTTGTGACCAGTCATCGAGGATTTCTACCGCCTTTCCTCTGATGCGATCCGGTTCTATCCTAAGGAATGCATCACGTCTACCCTCTCGGTTCCCATATTCTCAGCCGCCCTGAGTGCCCTCACCCTTCAGCAGATCGACCCTCTGATTGCCACCCTGCACTACTACCATGATCTGTTTAGCTTTGCATTTGAGAAGCCAGCGGTTTCCGAGTTCACCACATCGGATGGCAATGCATACTCGACACCTATTGAAGTCCGTGAGGCCGTAAAACAGCTCATTGCATCCCAGGGTCAACTGCTTGTCCAGCGAATCCTTACGGGCATGATGTTCACGTTCCCTGGCGAGTGTTTCCCAGATGCATCAAGTGTCTTGATGTCCATGTTCGAATTGATGCCTGAAGACGCGGGAACTTGGCTGCAGTCCACTCTACAAATGCTCCCTGCGGGTACGATGAAGCAAGGTGAGGCGGAGCGTCTATTGAAGGGGCTGTTTGACAAAATCCAGTCGGGTGAAACGCGGAAGATCCGCGTATTGCTCCAAGGTAAGACTGATCCTTTTCTGGCTAGGTAGGAGTGAGCTAATCAACGAGTCTAGACTTCACCAACTCGTACCGCCGCAGAAATGTGGCCCCCAGAGACGGACTTGGCCGACTTGAGGCCACTCGCTTCCGATTCAGTGGATAGAGGTTCGGAAAGTAGTGGAACCAGGACTGAGCAAGTCATGGAACAGCACCGCTGAGGATGTTGGGAGTGACACCCACCACCCACCGACGCTCAGCCCTCGAGTCGTGGCGGACATACACGAAATTTTTCCGCGCCTACGGCATCTATCTGGGAGATTCGGCATGCGTTCGTGCGTTGAGAATCCTATCAGATTGCCCCTCATGTATTTTCCTCCCCCCAGCATCAGCATCGCCCATACACGGTTGCATCCGGTCGTTCCATAAACCATTCGGGGGTGATGAGCCGCCACGACCCATCTGGGGGCAGCAAGCGAACAGAGCAGCTCGCACCATTACCCACTCTGTAAAAGCTTGAGACCATTAGTATTATAGTGTAGGAATCTTAGATATATCACAGGAGCAATGAGTCACCCGTTTCTCTCATCGGATTGGTGCAAATTTGTCAACCCACATGGTATTATGTCGGTCAAGAATACAGCTATTTGGTCTGAGCTAAGGACGCGATGACTATATTTTATGAAATCCATAGTGCGGCACCTTTACTATTATGGATGTCGGAGAGATGGTTCCCCTGCAAGGGCACGATTGTGGTGGCGAAAACTGTCATGGACAAGAGTAACAGGTTGCCTCTCAGTGGCTATTGTTATACCCAAGATGACTTTTTCCGTGTCTTTTATCTGGCACTTCTTGAAAAGTATTGATAAGATGACCTCAGATGATACAAGCAAGATTCAAGATCAGAAGGTAGGAGATAAAGCTGGCATGATAGTTTTATTTTTGATATAGATCTAGGTTAAAAGATCATCATCTAAGAACAGGTTGTGTAGTGTAGTGGTTATCACTTTGGATTTTGAAACCAAACAAGTTCCAATAACCCCGGTTCGAACCCGGGCACGACCTTTCTTTTTTGTATCCATTCTTTTTCTGTCCATCCACGCAATCCCCTCAGGAATAGTCTTTTTGGGTACCTATTGTAAACATTATAGTTCCATTCCCCCCGCGGGCCTAGAACAGCACATGATCTTGGATGCAGTGGTGGTGTATCAGAAACCTGGCGAGCAGCGTCAGGGATCCCAACTCGGTGTCTGGTATGAGTATCCCGTCTTCGCTGGTTAGTCCATAACGCTGTGTGCGCGATTTCTAATGTAGATGACAGCAGAGCAGACGGCTATTATTCCCTGCTGTGGGGTGCTTTATTGTCTGGATTTACTCGGCTACGCTGCTATCGTAATCCAGGCATGGTTGGATCGAACGGGTGAAGGTCTACGAATATATGTAATAACTGAGCATTTTCTTAGTGCAATTCCGCTTAAGTATGCAATAGAACCCATCTGACAAGGATCGAATTGTTTCTAGATGGCTTCTATGAATGTTCGATGCAGGACTCGTGACAAATGACGTGGTGATTTTCCACCCCAGCCCCGTATTGCTAATCATACTAGATGTTGAAGCAGTTGTAGATGAAGCATGTCATTTGAATTAAGTTGACTGAGGCATTCAATTCCGCCCCTCCCCGATAGGGATCTGCCCCACCTTGCCGTCCAGCAACGAAGAGGGTTCACCATCTCGCTCATCTTCACCACGCTTTATCTGTTCTCCACTGCTCACTGACTTACACACTCCGAACTGCTGCAATTCCCGATACTACTAGCAGATCTCATCCCGCTGCTTAGTTTCCCGAACTCGAAGACTGCACTCGCCAGGTGGCTATAAATTACTGCGCTGACTCCTCTCGGAATCTCCCCGGCCATCTTCCCCTCTTACGTCTCCAAATTCAAATACTTCCCCAACTGCCTGCCACCAGTCATACGATACGCTCACCAATACGCGCTTCGCCCACTTTCTCGGCCCCAGCCAATCTTAAATTCTGCACTGAGTCCCGAGTATTCGGCTTGCACTTGTTCCGATAGATTGAAACCTCTCCCGAGACCTGCCCGAAGCTGCTCAGTGCCGCCCGCCGAGATTTCGCACCCCACGGGGTTCGCGCAAGTCCACGATCGTGCCTAGACGCTCGCCTGTATCGCTGCCTTCCTTCGATATCCTCCTCACTCGCGTGCGCATTCCATGGCAGGTCTCGTCATCTCACTGGTTCGGGTGTGAACTCTAGGGGTCATCTTTGCCGACCGACAAGGTGCTGATGGTTATACTCTTCAACTGTCACGTCTTTTGCGGGTCACCCTCTGCTTGTCAGTCTAGACCAGGGGGCCCAGAAGGATAGCGCAGAACGAGTTCTCCTCGATACTCACGAGCATTGGCTTGCCTCTCTCCGAGGGTTCATGATGTCCTCAACTGTCGCTGCAGTGGCTCCCTTGGAGCAGGGGTTCAAAGGCTCCCACGAGGACACACACATGCCGACTGAAATTGACACAGCCGATGCGGCGCTGCATGGGGCATCGCGAAAAAGAAAAAGGGCCCGGAAAATCCAGACAGATCGCAAGTTTGAATGTACTTTCGAGAATTGCGGCAAATCCTACTCACGGGCAGAGCATCTATATCGTCATCAACTCAATCGTTCGTCCCTCGAGCTTCAAAGCTTAATTGGAGGGTAAGCTGACTAGGAGAACACATAGACACGCCGAAACAGATTTACCGATGCGATTTCCCGGACTGCTACCGATCTTTTGTGCGACAAGATCTGTGTGTGCGCCATCGCGAACGGCACACGACGCAAGGCTCTCAGCTGCAGAAACGGGACAGTTTCGCCCAAGCTGCGGTGAATAATGCGCCAATCGTACCTGCTGAGCAGAAAGAACAACCTATACCCAAGAAAATCGACGGTGATTCGCCGACGGGGATACCTGCAGCTTCTCCCCAATACCCGTCAACCCAGGCGCCAATCGAAGGGCGGATAGATCCTATTGCACTCCAATCCATCAAGAACATCGGCACCAAGGTCACAGCAGTACTCTCTTCTCGGCCTGGCCATTCCCCTCCTACATACAAATATCAACCCCCTCTTTCACAACCGGGCGTTGAGCTGTCGGATACCACTTTTTCTCGCTCTGTCAGTTTGAGCAACCATACAAACAGCTCTCCGACGGGCCAGTCAACAACCACATTCAGTCCCTCGGAATATCAAACGCATCGTAGCCATCCCTCCACTAGCGTATCTCTACATAATGGTGAGACATGTCAACAGACTCGAGCGCGTCATCCTGCGGATGAAACCACGATGCTATCTAGCTACATGGAAGGACCGTCGCTGGCCCATTCGGCGTCATACCCACCCATTCCTGTGGGTGGGTATACCGATATCTCACTGGGGCCAGCAACAGCTTCAGCCTCGACTACTCTGAATAATGTGAGTACCTTCGAAGCGCTGGATTCTGTGTCTGGAATGATGGCACCGGGATCAACGGTGGGAGACCCCAGCTTCGACGCGCTGACCTCCTGTGTCTATCCAATTTTTGGCGGAGAGACACATAACCGGTCTCCGTTCGCGATGCCCGAAGATTTCACCGCGTGGCTGTTTAACGACCCTCTCCCCGGTTCGTCATCGATGGGTTATCCGTCTGCCACCAATATGATACCAAACTACCTCAATGCTATCCAGCTACAGAATCAATTTCTACCGAGTGACCCTGGTTACGGAAGTTTTATGAACGGCGTCATTCCGCATGACCCGATGAGTGTTACTAGCATCCTAGACGCCGGTTCTTCGCGAATGAGCCTGTCCAATGACAAGAGACAGGAGCTTCTCGCGCTCATGGGTTCACGATTCAACGAGGCTGCATACTCGGCAGTGGCAAAGCGGAAGGATGCTCTGATGGACGGTGATATGAATGACGATCGCCATGTTCTCGGACCGCGGATGATGGAGGCCTATATCGCCTCGTATTGGCAACACCTTCACCCACAATTACCTATTTTACACCGTCCTTCGTTTGTCTTGAACAAAGCCCCGAACTTGCTTCTGCTGGCTGTCATCGCTATTGGGGCGTCTACTCTGGACAAGGTCTATGGAGCAGACGTAACAGAGACCGCAGCCGAACTGGCGAATTTTATTGCATGGCACCTACGATGGGAATTATTCATGGATGCCGATTTTCGCCCACCAGCCAAGCTATGGGTCTTCCAAGCACTACTACTTCTTGAGGTATATGAAAAGATGTACTCAACCCGTGCGCTGCACGAGCGAGCCCATATTCACCATGATACTACACTCACGTTGATGCGGCGTGGTAGCTCGTTGATCGGCCGCTCCGCACTAGATTCTCCGGCGAGTTTGAGAGACGAGCGGCAAACTCGCTCAGTCACCGGGTCAACAATGACGCCTGACTTCGTGGCAGAAGAATCCTGGACTCATTGGATCAAGGCTGAAGCTACAAGACGAGTGGCATTTGCGGCTTTCGTGCTGGATTCAACGCATGCCACTATGTTCGGACATTCCGCAAAGATGGTGGCTCACGAGCTGCGTCTGCCTCTTCCGTGCGATGGGGCGCTGTGGTCTGCGACCAACGCCTCTGAGGTGGCTCGAGTGCAATCCAGCTTGCATGCCAATGGAGTCAAACCGCTGCTGTTCTTGGATGGCCTGAAACGAACACTCAACGGCCAGCCGGTGCGGACCAACGCTTTTGGACGCACCATTCTCATGGCGGGGTTACTGAGTGTCAGCTGGCACATGAATCAGCGCGACCTTCAGGTCAGCTCGCTGGGTGTACTGCAGGCATTGGGAGGCCGTGATAAGTGGAGGTCCGCGTTACTGAGGGCATTCGATAATTGGCGGCGGGACTTTGATGAGGCCCTGGGAACGTCAGAGTCAGGGTCGTTTTCTGGTGGATACCGAGCGCGACATCCTTGGGACGAAGCGAATGTGTTTGAATCGCGTGATGTCCTGCATGGACTAGCACACATGGCCTCCCACGTCGACATTGTTGACTGCCAGGTTTTCGCCGGAGCCGGTCGGCTCATGGGGCGAGCCATTACCCGAAAGGACTACGATGCGGCGCGTGAGAAGATGGTTCGATGGGCTACCAAGGCCACAGCCCGCGACGCCACTTTTTACGCTCTGCGGTTCCTGTCCGAGTGCCTGTTGGACGGTGAGCGGGCACTCGATGACGATGACGTATACTCGGGCCGGGATGACTATTTGCTCAACAGACCGTGGGTCCTCTATGTCGCTGCCCTCGTGGTTTGGTGTTACGGATATGCCCTGGAAGGACCGCTCCTTCATCCGGTCAAACTGGCCACGCCTGCAGAGCAGCGACACGATATGCAGCAATTTTTGCGACGAGTCGGCGGGGTCCGCGAACCTAGTGACCTGGAGGGTATGAAGGGATGCAATCAGTGCATGGGACTGCTGCTGGTTCTCCGCAATGGATTCACAAATACACGTTGGGAGCTGCTGAGTGAGGCGGCCTATCTACTCAGCAGCTGTATGGACAAGCTGAACGGGGGCGCGGCCTCCTGAACTGGCTGATGTGTTCGAAGCTTGGTAGTATATGCTGCCCTCATTTATGTGTATTTAGCGTGCTTCTGGATGGCCTTTTGTCTTCATGTATATTTAATCTGCTTACCTAAAGCGTTCCAGAGATCGAAGCTGAAGTCAGCTTCACGTGTGGTAGTTTCTGATTGTTGTCTGTGATGCTGCTGCTTGGGAATGAGTTACGACTGAGATACCATGGCGAGGAGGACCGCGTTTGAACTCTGCAGTCATCATTTTGCTCGAATTACAGATGATTCGTCGATATATCTTTGAGTAAGAGACAATTCAGTGTATTTTCCGGTACTCCGTACGGAGTAGTCAGTTGTAGATGGACAGGATCAAGGAGATGGCCGTGTTGCCTGAGGTGTCCGGTTACCACAACAACAACCGCGGGGCGTCATTGCTTGTTTCTCTTTCTACCTCTTCTCTCTCTCTTTCCCCACCGCCTCGCCTCCTTTCCTCTTCCTCTTCCCCCTCCGCGCTTCCCCTCCCCTTCATTCCATTCAATTCACTTATTCTCTTGGTGTTTACCCTTCCAAGTGAACGTGCTGATTAATACCTCCGTGTCGATTTATCGCCCTATCACCCTTGCTCTTACAGAACATTCCGTTTCGTGGAAATCAACATAACAACAACCATGGTACGTGGCTGGATCTCATTGCTTATGGGGCCAAGGGCTGCGTCGGGGTTCCTGATGGGCGGATGAGGGAACGGCCGGACGATGACACGCCAGTCTAATCGGATGCATCTGCCACAATGAAGACCTTAGCGGATTGTTGTTGATCGGATGTTGACTCTACGAGAGGGTTCAATTGGAACCATGGAATCCCGGCCCCCTCGTCTGCCCGTCCAATCCCTTCCGTCCCTCGTTTCCGCGGATCGCAGCCTTGCGTCGCTGATTGCTCGTCATCTCAGCTGCACGAGCTGAATCTTTCCTCTTTTTCTTCTTCATCCCCATCGCTTCCATTCCTTCTTTCCTTTTTCTACCTGTCTGCCTTTTATTGCTGCCAAGATGCCTCACTCACCCCATTCTCACCACGATCAACAGGCCTCGACCAACTACAAGGAAGCCTTCTCGCTGTTCGACAAGCGCGGTACCGGCAAGGTCGCGATCGAGTCGCTCGGCGACCTCCTCCGTGCGTGCGGTCAGAACCCCACGTTGGCGGAAATCGCGGATCTGGAGAAGACCGTGGGCGGAGACTGTATGCGCGCAATGACCCCGGGATAAAAGAGGCATCCTGGCTGACTGATGGTGACAGTTGATTTCGAGTCGTTCTTGAAGGTCCTCAACCGCCCCGGAGGATTCCGCGATCCCGGCGAGCCCGAGGAATATACCCGTGGATTCCAAGTTTTCGATAAGGATTTGACTGGGTTTATCGGAGTGGGACAACTGCGCTACAGTATGTTCACATCACTGGGGGAGACGCTGAAAATGGGGGACTTGCGGGACTGACCATGCTATAGTTCTCACGAACCTGGGCGAGAAGATGTCCGACGAGGAGGTCGATGAGCTGCTCAAGGCCGTTGATACTAGCTCCGGCGAGATCAACTATACCGGTATGTTGACGGCACCTCACACTTGTACGAGAGCCGACCCGCTGATCCCATCCACAGACCTCGTCCGCACCATCCTTGCCAACTAAACAACATACGATACCCTTCCTGACGCTTCCTGACGAAATTCTTTTTCTTCCCATGCGATCCTGCAGCCGGCGTTGTCGGCTTGAGATTAGATTTAGTTTATCTGTTTTAGGTTTATCCTTGTAGTGTATATGGGGCTGTTCATTCAGCGAATTGGAAATGGAAAGACAGCATGTCTATACTTTACTATATAGTGTCTACCGATCCCATTAACTTGTATGGGCTGATTCCCGATGATTGCTTCCGGATTTCATGCATTCTCCAACCACCCCACCCACTCCCGATCCATCGCCCTCAACTTCTCCGCATCATTTGCATCCATAACCCCGGTCTCCATCAACGCCCCGGGCAGGAGGTAAACCACCTTGGCCCCTCTTTCTGGACCCTCGCCTTCCCCTTCCCCTTGCCCACCATCCCCTAGTCCTCCTCCACCTCCACCAGCCATCTGTTTCCGCTGCCCCGCCCCCGAGACAAAATGGACGGGATCCAAGAAATACCCCACGACGACACGACACCGCCCGCACCGAAGAAACAGGCGCTTCTCAAACCCGTCCTCGCGACGGATCAACGTGGGTTTCCGGTCCGGGATCGTGGTAGAGAGGAGGATGGTGTAGTGCTGTTGTTTGGGGGCCTTTTCCCCGGCCGTTTGTGCTTGTGTGTGTTGGTTGGATGTGGGATCTGGGTTTGTGTCGTGCTCGTGCTCGTCATCGTCGGCGCGCTCGCTATCGCTCGGAAGAGGCAGGACCAGGGCGGCGTCCTTGGCGGGATCGGCGCGGCGCGGGAGGGCGCTGATTGTGCGTGTTGTTGCTAGGAGGAGGTGGTTGCAGAAGCGGCAGTGGTTTGTTTGGACCCGGAGGCGCGCGGGGTTCTCCTCTTTGGTTGAGGTTTGGGGGTCGTTTTGGGGGTCGATTTGGGGATCGATTTGGGGATTGGGGGGTAGTGAGGCCATTGTTTTGCTTGTGGATTGTATATTTCTGGGTGGTGGAGATTGAGGTATAATTATGATGTAACTGAGGTGCGGAGGTGTGGACTAGATGTGGTTGTTGCTGTTGTTGTTGTTGTTGTTGTTGTTCGGAATTTATGTATGATGTACTGTAGTTGGGATTGAAGATCGGGGCTGTTGGAGTGGGAATTGGAGATGGAGATTGAGGTGGTTGCCTGAGGTTTCTTTCTTATCCGGCGGAGTGGATACGCTAGGCTTCTTCCGTCAGTAGGGCTTATCGATAAGCTTAGCTTGCGTCTGTCATCCTGCTGGTGCTGGAGCTTATTTTGCGCTGCTGGTGCCTGAAGCTAAAGAAGGGGTGTCCGTGGGTTTCTTCCCCAAAAATGCCTATGCTATCAATATAGGATTGAGTCGGTTGGGAAACTAAGGAAACGCCTACATTCTTGTTATAGGGTTGAGTGTGGCTGGGAAGCTGTAAAGAAGGGGGGTCCGGGGGTTCTCCCCCGGAGACACTTATTCTGGTTATTAGATTGAAGTACCGGGAAGGTTGAAAGAAAAGGGGGGCCCGGAGGTTCTCCCCGGGAAACACTTACTCCGGTTATTAGATTGAGGTGCTTGGGAAGCTGAAAGAAAAGGGGGGCCCGGGGGTTCTCCCCCGGAAACGCTTATTTTGGTTATAGGGCTGAGTATAGCTGGGAAGTTGACAAGAAGGGGGGTCCGGGGGAGAACCCCTGGAAACGCTTATTCTGGTTATATGGTTGAGTATAGCTATAAGTGCGAAGGGGGGCCCGGGGGTTATCCCATGGAAACGCTTATGTTCTGGTTATAGGGATGAGTATAGCTGGGAAGTTGACAAGAAGGGGGTCCCGGGGTTCTCCCCTGGAAACGCTTATTCTGGTTATATGGTTGAGTAGGTCTACCGCGCTGCTGAGTGTCTTGGATAAAGAAGGTCTATCTCCGGACCTTGCCCTGATGGTATCCTGTTGCGCAAGGGTCCTGAGTGATATCTCGCTGACAGCAGCCGTGGACAAACGCCTCAGGCCAGTCCTCTTTGCACCATTCACCGGCAGTTTCTTCCCAGTCATCCTGGAAGTAGTCTTGATTCATCTCGTATGGCTCTTTCAGGTGAGACAACTAGCATCATGTATCTACAATGACTAGATCGCAAGCCATACCCGTGTGAAAATGGCAGCTGGTGCTCGTGTTCTCGGTCACGTCGAAGTCTTTTCCGCAGTTTCTGCAGGTGGCGTAACGGAGCTTGAGCTTCTTGGCGTCGTCCGCGGACTGAGATGGATATTGCGGATTTCTCTTCCTCTTACCGCCAGCGCCGCGGGCATCCGCGGCATCTGTGCTCTCCACTGGCGCGATCTGGTCCTCGTGTACTAAAAGACGGGAGGACAGGTAGTCTTTCGCCTCGGGGACGTTGGCGTAGAGGTCTTTAAGGATTGCCTGCAGTGTTTTTTTTAGGAGTGGACATGATGGCGAGATCAAGTTTTTGGATAGGTTCTGCAGTTGGGATAGGCATTTTGGATGTTGAGTGCTGGAAATCACGAGTCGTACGCTGCGCTGTTGTCGTGGTATTTATGATGTAGGGCTGGGAGTTGTTCTAGTAAGGATGTTTACAATGTGCCAGGGACGCGTTGCGCTATTAGCCGCCACCAATAGGAGCTATAATTTCACAAATGTTCTGATAGGGTACTTTAAAGAGGTGGGGTGTGGGGAATGTGGTCCGTCATATTTGCCTATCTGACAGGTGTCAAGGCTGTCCAATGCTTATTGATAACTCAATTCGCTTATGGTTTCCAAACTTTGTCGCTTCTTACACCTTTGGGAAGAACTGGGGAATTTTGCTGGTCGAATTCTTGACGAGCACGGGAATATGTTAAACTATCGTAGATGATTCTAGTACAAGTAGTACGTCAGTATTGGACGTCTCAAGGCATCATGAAGGAACTCACTGAGATGATCCCGGCGATCTGTGTTAATGTAGGCCCTGAGGTGCATGCAATGCAGGTAAGGCCTTCATTGCCACGTTTAAGTCTCAGAAGAGGGTGTATCTGCCATGCTATGATCTGGCGATGTACCCAGAGCTCCCATCGAAGAAAGGCGAAGAGCTAGATAGCTCCTCCACGCGGGACCCTGCAAGCACAGATCTAGCAGAATAACCTGGAGGTCTTCTCGCGAGGCAGAATGATAGCCCTTTCAAGCTGCTGATCGCAGTCCGCTGTGGTCCCCATCGCCGGGTCAAGTGGTATTGCAGGCAACGAAAACAGCCCCTCAGGCCCTGCGACGCCGTTCTCAACCACGTCTCTCAACAGCGCCTGCCTTGCGTTCTCGAACAGCTCCATAGGAGGGCTAGTGGCTGGCACCGTACGCAGTTCTCTGTTGTAATCCGCTGCCACGCTAACAGGTCGCCATCGCACTTCAAACGGCCGCGGACCGCGCTCAACTCTCTGTTTGCGTGGCTTTCCCTGCCGCTTGGCTCCACTCCGTCGAGTCGTCCCTTTTCCGCCTCCTTCCTCGCCTCGCCGCTCGAGGACTTGTGTCGTTTGCTTCTTGATCAGCTCATCGTGTGCCTTGACGTGGTCGGAGATGATTAATTGACAAGGTAGGTCTCGACTGGAAGGGAGTCAAGTGGTGATTTGATCAGTTCATCAACCCTTTCATTCGTCGTGTGTTGCTGTACGCTCGACGGTTGCTTGCGAGATGGAAGATTGGAGCTAGAATGTAAATGTAGGGAGGTAGTAGAAGCTGGGTGGGATGTTGTCTGCCAATTTGTGGGGTGGTAACAATGGGTTATTTCTTTACCATGGTGAATGTATGCCACATAGAACTAAGCCATGATCCAATGCTTCCAGTCTGGCAACTGACCGCAGCTGTCATATCCTAGTTGAAGTCCAGCTAATGAAGGGGGTTCTCTGACTCTAGTTTACAGGCAATTTTCGAGTGCTGGGAGAGATTTAGTGATGGATACCGCATGATCAGCTCGACACTTGCTGGAGTTATTCTTTTATTATTGCTGGGAATCAGATCGGGACCGTTCATATCTATGTACATTTCTTGAAATCTCTGCTGGCTACTGATCAAAGCACTGTTATATACTTTTGCTGATTCGATATCTATCTTGCATCAAGCAAATGCACCGGGCAATGGGAGAGCTTCTCGATGCCAATCAGTTCCGCAGGGCTCCTTGGTCATATTACGCCCGCAACATTGATGAATAAATCCTTCTGGGCACATTTCGCGGTGCTCTTCAGTATCTGGCTCCCCATACCCCTCTTCTGTGAAAAAGTTGTCGTAGTCGGGCTCGCTTATTTCTGTTTGTATATGCTTTAGCTTGCAATTTTCAATCATGTCGATCCGAGCAATCTTTCTCTACCATTGTGGTATCTGCAACTCGTGCTTGTATTCTCCATTACATAGAACCGTTCCGCACAATTCACAAATGTAGCAAAACGTAATCTCAGCCTTTTAGAGGTTGGGTCGGTGGGATAGTGGGCTCTCTTTCGCTTGCGTTGAGGTTGGGCCTCCTCGTCATCGCTGCTGCTGTCATTTGTCTCTTTGTCTGTGTCTTCGTCTTGGTCATCGTCTTCCTCCTCGTCCTCTTCCGACGTTGTGGTGTCGTCATAAGCATCGACTGGGGCGACTTGCTTCTCCGCGACGAGCAGCTGGGATGTCACAAATCCCTTGACCTCGGGATATACAGAACAAAGCAGGCCCACGAGGTCTCTTAGGGTCTCTGCAGAGGCACACTGAACGGCCAAATGGAGATGCCATGACTTCAGTGTTCGTCTCTTATTCGTTTTCTTCTATGCTCGGGAAAAATAACGTGGTGAAAAAAGTATTTGTGCTATAATATTTCCACCTTTTCAGTTCGCTCCGCACCGAGAGAGTAGGCGCGGCCCGACGCGACGCCGACGCGCTATTTGCGGGGCACGATGAATTGAATCAGATGGGAATCAAAAGTATTCTCTGCCTACGCCTGGCTCTTTTACCGATTGGTGAAAGTCCCTTTGACAAGGCTCTAGGGTAGTGCCTTCACAGCATTCGTGAATGCATCCTTGCGGGTATCTCTTGCGGTTTTCTTCGCTATCAACATTATGGAAGTCGATCTGATCCCCGAAGAAGTCGACGTCGAGCTCGCCATGAGTGGCTGTTATCGGACAAAGCAGATCGGTTAGTACTCTCGCATCGAGATTATGTATGATTGTCGTTCAATGGTATATTGAATAAGGAGCATTGGCCTACCTTCATGATAGCGACAGCTTGTGCTTGTATTTTCAGGTACATCGTATTCTTCTCCACATTCGATGCATGTCACGTAACGGGGCTTGAACTCTTTCTGCGGATTCATGTGATCAGCGATGGAGGACGGCGCTTCTCGCTTTCGTTTGTTGCTTGTTGTAGGGGTGGGGGTTCGGGGTTCGGTGCTGGACTCATCATCGCCATCGCCGTCATCGTCGTCCTCGTCGTCTTCTAATGTGAGCTCTATTCTTGGCGCAGGGACAGGAACTTTGTCCTCTGGTACTAAGAGCTCGGAGGCTATGAGGTTCTTCGCCTCAGGAATTGTCATGCATAATTGGCTTAGGACGCGCTGGAGATGCTCGGGAGAGGTTATCTTAATGGCGCGTTGGAGTTGATCATCGGTATTGGAGGAGAATATTGTCATGGTGGTTGTTGGCGTTATAGTGTTGCAAAAGATGCTAGATAGGAAGGATGCGCGCTGGTTCTGATTCTAGATCACTACTTGTGGTGATCTGTGTTTGGAGCCGAATTTAGATCTGTTAGTGTAACGCGAACATGACACGCTAAATACCATGACGGGAAAAAGCAATGCCAATTATCGTTTGAGAGAGAGAGAAGACTGGAAGGCGGATGGGATTATCGTTATAGGAAGGTACGGGAGGCGGGGAAGCTGGGAAGGCTTGAATAACCGAGGAACCTCTCTACTTCTCCTTGAAACTCACCCTCTGCTATGACTTGACATTATCATCTACTTACTATGACAACAGCAAGAACGTTACCCAAGCAGTGCGCATTGCATCTGCAGGGTCTGTGAAGGTCTTCAAACATATTCATACCTTGTCCTCCAGGCCTCCTTTGACAACCTCCGCTAGACCCTTCAGCGTTGTCGCCTCGTTCAAGATGCTGAGGAAGGGAATATCGGTCTTGTGCGTTTGATA
Source organism: Aspergillus homomorphus CBS 101889 (assembly GCF_003184865.1). Classification (NCBI taxonomy): domain Eukaryota; kingdom Fungi; phylum Ascomycota; class Eurotiomycetes; order Eurotiales; family Aspergillaceae; genus Aspergillus; species Aspergillus homomorphus. Next base: position 8,255 of record NW_020291957.1, on the reverse strand, counting down.
AGACCAGGTCCGGAACTCGGCTGCCAACATGCTGTCCATCCCGAACTTGGTGATCGGTATCGTGGAATCAATCTTGACCACTGGAACCAATACTGATAGGACAGTGCGTGAGAATCACATGGTACGCTGAGAAGAATAGGAGGAGCATGATACGCGATCCCTGGGATATTTTCTGATTCGCTCATATCGTTGGTCAAGCGATCCTACACTTAGTGTCATCATATACCAAAGGACCTCCGAGGAGCAAGTTGTTCACTGCAACATACGTGATATGGGGCGGTGTGGTGTTGCTATCCAGACCAGTCCCAATGATGACGCCTCCAATAGGAAGCTGGCTCGAGGCATATGGTACATGCAGAGGCGGAACAAGGTCCATAATCGTGGTAAGTCAGAGAATAAGACCTTGCTGGTAGCATGGCAGAAACATGGAGATGAGTCCCATGTCTGCTGCATTGACTACTGTGACTTGAGGCAATAACTTGCTATCTTAATATCGTGATAACTTTGGAAGAGCTCAGAGTTTCAAATTTACCCACTGTTATTTTGCAGACCAAGGAAAGCTTATCTCCCGCATTCTCGGGCCCAGGAGGATCTTTCTAGCCTTCGGTCTATTTTGCTTCCCGACTTCACCCCGGCCCTGACAGTCAGTCCCGATTCTTTTCTCTTTCATGTTCCCTTACCCACCTTCCTACCCTTTCATCCTTTTCTCCCTCCTCATGGAATGCTTGATTGAAGCAGGTGTTCAAGCTTTATGCTCTTTCATCTACTCTCCTCAATCTCAATTAATTCGAGGCATTGCTCTACATATACTACAGCTTCAGATACTTGGTATTGGTACTTCAATTTAAAGATCCTTTCATTCAAGATGGCTACAGCAAGTATTGTCCTTGAGGACTACTCCACAATGTCTAATGTCATATTCTACGGTGCTCTTTTTTTTATCATATTATTGATTCTCAGTTACATTCGAGCTTGGCTCTTTCTCAGAGGCTTCCAAGATCCAAGGCTTGCGTGTTTCTCAGAGCTGTGGCTCGCCAAGACAGCCCTTTCTGGCCGCTTTCACGAGATCTTGTTGGAAGCGAGTAAGGAATAGGGTTTGTGATATCCCGGACTTGCTTGGCTTCGCATAGTGAAATCGGTACTATTTACAGGCCCTTTGGTCCGAATTGCGCCAACTACGCTTCTCACGGACGACCCGGACATCATCCATCACATGAACAGCGCCCGCAGCAAACATGCCAAAACCGAATGGTATACCTTCATGAGACTCAACCGTACATTGAAAATATATTCTCTGAGCGAGACCTTGCAAGGCATGACCAATGCGAGCGATTATGGGTCCAGCGGTGTGACCCCTTCTTCCGCTAAGGTAGTTGGATTGCGAATGCTGATGATGCATCTATAGTATACCACGAAGAACAATGCCATTCTCGAAGGGAAGATCACAAGAAGCATTCAGACTTTCCTGCGCTACATCGATGAGCGCATAGTCCTGGGGGATGGCAAGTGCACCATGGACTTTAGTAGGGCCTGTCAATTCTTTACTCTCGATGTCATCACCGACATGGCCTTTGGGGAGCCCTTTGGATACCTCGCCACCGACCAGGACTTGCATGACTATCATACCACCTTCGCTGCAGAAGCACCCTTGATATCAGTCATCAACTCCATGCCGACGCTATGTCGGTTCATGAATCGTGACTTGGTCAAGAAGCTATGGGGTCCGAGCACTAGCGTTGAGAAGGGCATTGGGAAGCTTATGGCGTATGCTAAACCTCTTTCCAGAGAGAGATGAACATTAGCTGATAAGGGTTAGCATGGCCGAGAACACGGTCAGAACTCGAATCGAGTCGGGCAAGAACGAACAGGATATGCTTGGGTCATGGCATGTCTGTTGCACAAGCCGAAGCTGAAATCTTGACTCAGCTGTTAGTTTCTCATGTTTCGTTTTTCTAGAGTATGCAACAGCTAACGTGCATAGGTCTGCCGGGACTGACTCCAACTCTGCGGCACTTCGAGGCACATTCCTTCATATTTTCACATCACCACCAGTATACAATAAACTCCACGCTGAGATTGACGAAGCCATTAGCAACGGTAGGATCTCTCCGCAGGCGACAGCCGCAGAGGTGGCGGCACTGCCATACCTCGATGCCTGCATTCGTGAAGGAATGCGCATCTGGCCTCCATTTGCAGGGCTAAACATCAAGCAAGTCAACAAAGGCGGAGAGGTCATCAAGGGTCGGTTTGTCCCGGTGGAACTGGGATCACAACATCTTTCTGGGGCTTCCAGCGTAATCCGGTATTTGGCAAGGATGTTGAAACCTTCCGGCCGGAGCGTTGGCTGGAGGCAACTCCTGACCAGAGGGCTCAAATGGAGAAGGTCCATGACCTTGTCTTTGGGTACGGGAGATGGCTATGTCTGGGGCGACAGATGGTCATTATGGCAATGAAACAGGTTATTGTCGAGGTAAGCGTTCCGATTACTTGCCGCCTGAACAATGTTGAAGGCTAATACGCTGCCTATCTTAGCTCCTGCGCCACTTTGACTTTTCTATCTATAGCCCTACTAATCCTTGGACTGTCAAGAGTTATGTGTTTATGTTAATTCAGGATATGAAAGTGACGATTACACGCCGTGCGTGAGATGGAATTCATGGATAGGGTACATTGCGGGAAAATATGGAATTGTACTGTACTTCCCAGAGCTTGAAGTGTATCTCCTAGTGGTAGTGGAAGACCTGCAATGATCATTTCGTATCCTCAACCTGAAAATCTCAAACACAAGACGGCTCGGTTTAATTGTGAAAGCTATGTTCTCGCGCCGTTTGAGACAATCCGTACTCGTCTTTGCCCAGGAACTGCCTAGCAAGCTACTGGAATCCCGCACCCTGAACAGCCCAGACGCAGTGTAACGCCTTCTCAGATGCGATCTGCAAGGAGCACTGAGCTGAACCGGCTATCTACAAGGACATGAAAACAGGGGTGATGGGGATAGGCACGAGGTTGATGCGGTATCAAGACCCTGCATGCATCGTTTGGAAACCACTGCCTAACAGTCAACTGCTCCTATTCCCTGGATTTTCTGGAAGACGTTAGCCACCATGATAATTGCTTGACCCCGGACATGCTGACACTTTACGCTTGAGAATCCGGGCCTGGTGAGCAATACTCAAAGTTCAAGATTGAGGAAGTTAGCTGCAGACTGGCAGTAAAAGCTCCATCCCAAGAGGATGGCAGTTTAATGCGTTCTTTCCTGTAAGGTCAGACAGCTCATCATGAGAATGCACTAAATTCGCCCCCAGAAACATAAATATGACTTTTCATGACTGCTTCACTCTTTACCAGACTCATGCATCAAACATCATTATCTCTAGTCTAATCAACAGCTTCCTCACGCCCCAACCACCATGCCAGACTGCTTCAACACCCCCGGCCCGTACGGCGAGCAGAAGTTCCCAGATTCAACTGAGTCAAGGTCCTGGGCTGCAATTATGTACATGCCGTCCTTTCAGTTCAAGACTACTACTTGTCTAGAGTGACCAAGCCTCCTCCGGAAAGCGCACGGAATTGAGTAAGATATTTGGCACATATTCTATTTTGATATGCCCCGACGAATATCTTATGATCAGAAAAAATAAAGGAAGAAGATTATGCAAGGGCTCGTCAAGTGCAGCTCGTAGTCAAGGGACATTGAGATTGCAATCCTATACTTCAATGGGATCGTAGCTGCAAGTCGACATTGGCTGGGATCAGAGCGGGGAGGCATTGATTTCCACGCAGGAAGACTAAGAATAATGCCATTGCTTCGTTCCAGGCTTTGTTGCTCATTGTTGAATCTAGAGGCCTCAATTGAGATTAACAAGCAGGTTCGTCTCGGTGTATTATCAGGTGCTTGCCCGGGAGGTCATGGGGCATTTTTACCCTTGTTCTTGTTCAAATTGATTGAGAGGTTTAATGGGTTCTCCAATTCCCTGCTACTCTCTCCTTCATTTCTCTATTCTTCCAGTTGACCATCATCGTATATGTACGAAACTTCTCGGGCGTTAAAAAGCAAAGACAAAAAGGAAAGCTTTGAGGGCCGAGCGTGGATCGAACACGCGACCTCGAGATCTGCAATCTCTTGCTCATACCACTGAGCTACCGACCCTTTTGGAGCTTGAAGTGCGTTACCTGTAACGGATTGTATCCTCTAATCAGATGTGTGTATTTTTCGAATGTGTTCCCTGGGTCATCTATCGCTGGTTGTGGTACGGAAGGTTGGCATTACCAGGCTGCCCGCTACATCTACATCGGTACGGGCAGGCTCGGAGAGGTCCCTACCTCGCCTTTGACTGACTGATCTCTGCGGGGGTTATGTCAGTGTCATGCGCTGAGTTGATTCTTTGCGAGGGTTGAGGAGGGAATGAGTGCAGATGACCTGAGGGTGATGTCTGGATTCTTGAGTAGCTGGAAGGGCAATAGTTAGGGTTTGTGGGTATTATAGTTGCTCGCTTCCTGGTGAGAGAGGTGAATTCCAGTTGGGTGTGGTAACTCTCTCCTGTTTTCAATTCTCGTTCTCACCTTTTTTTTTTGGCTCCGGTATATATCCTTCTATACTGGTTAGAATGACCAAGTCTGTCGAGCCTTTGACTTGGAAGAATGGTTTCAGACAACCCTCAGAAGGCGAGCCCTGGAGGTATCCGAAGCCTGAAGGAGAACCGCCCGCCCGGCCCCACTACGTGACGCCTCCTTCTGTTTATATTAGGACCTCGTCTGCACAGAATGTCCTCGGTGAGAGCACCCTTCGCTCGTGGCCGACTATCTTCAACGGCACGAACTCTCCTGCTGGGATACCGGGGTGGTGGAAGCCATCTTGCGAGGTCGATGTGCTCATTGTAGGAGGTATGTAATTGAATCTATTCCAGTCTGGGGTTAGGGGTTGCATTTTCTGATATGCGACTGTGAGAGTAGCGGGACCGACAGGTCTAGAGACTGCGCTTAGCCTTGTTCGCCAAGGTGTCAGGGTTCGCATCCTCGATAGGAATGAGGGGCCTCTGCCCACTGGGCGCGCGGATGCCGTTCTCCCTCGGTATCTGGAGATACTCAATGCGTGGAGCCTCGCAACGGAGGTCAGCGAGGAGGGCCCATCAGTGAGCGGACGGCCATCTGGCGCGATGGAAAGGTGCTCTTCCACGCCCGTACGCATCAGTCGGACTCCCGGCACAGAGGTCTCCATGTTATCACCCAGGGCCAACTGGAGCGGATCTTCGTGCGAGACCTGCTCCGGCATAAGGTGCTGGTCGAGCGCTGCACGACTTTGCAAGCATACGAAGTCTCGGAGGATGAGAACGACCATGAGAGGCCGATCCGGGCGGTCATTTGCAATGATCGGACTGGCGAGACGGAGATCATTCGCGCCAAGTTCCTGGTTGGGAGTGATGGGGCTGCGAGCATGATTCGCAAGAAGCTCAACATCCCGTTCCACGGCGTGAGTACGGACATATACTGGTACATCATGGACGGGAAGTTCGAGTCCGACTACCCCCACGCGTGGATCTTCGGAGGCTACCTCAGCACGGAGCATGGGTGCTGTGTGATTATCCCGCGCGAGGACGGGCATATCCGGCTGTATACGCAGCTGAACCCGACGCTGATCGAGCAGCTCAGCAAAGAGCGGCAGGAACGCTACCCCACCTTTAAGGAAGCCGGAGGCAAAGTTGACGCGAACTCCATCACCCCCGACGAGGTCCTTGAGCAGGCCAACCGCATCTTCGCGCCGTATATCGTCAGGTTCGCTTCGCCGTTGACTTGGTTCGCTATCTGGAAAGTCAGCGAGCGGGTCGCGGAGGCCTTCTCTTCTGAGGATCTGCAAGTCCACCTCGCAGGTGATGCTGCGTGAGTTTGCCCATAGTGAAAGCTTGCATGAGCCCAGCAAGTAAGACTAATCTGGCATGGCAATAGTCACGTCCACAGCGTCTTCGGCGCCTTCGGCCTCAACGCCTCGATCCTTGACGCCGCCAACTTAGCCTGGAAGCTGGCCTGCTGCGCACGCAACCTGTCCCTGATTTCCACCCTCCTCCCGACGTACGATTCCGAGCGACGTCTGCACGCCTCCAACGTCGTCGAGATCTCAGGCAAATACCTCCGCTACTGCTGCAACTCCGACATTCCCGTGCCGCACACCCATTCGCTAGGCAAAGACCTGGGCGCCGAAGCCATCGAACACGCCGTGCGTGGGGAGCCCTACGGTCTGGCAACTCGCACCGACACCTCCCTGCCCAAGCACCTCTACCTAGCAGACTTCTACACACCAAGTACGGCGCCTTCATGCTCGACTAGACGTCGCGTACGGAAAACCCGTACTGTGTTCTTCTCACAGCCCAACAGCAGCCCCGGATTCCGGTCCAGTCGTAGCTGTGGACAACGGTGGTGTCGGATGATCGCGCGCCGGATGAGGATGCTCATACGATGTGGGGAGTGGATCATGGCTCTGGTGCCCTCGTCGTCGTCAGGCCTGATCTCTGGGTTCGGTGTAGTCTGCGGCCGGATCGGGTGGAGGAGTTGGAGGCGTATTTTGGAGGGTTTTTGATTCCGCGGGTGGAGGGAAAGGTAGAGAATCGGAATAGGGAGGCGAGGATGAATGGGTTTGTGAATAATAATGGTGCGGTGCAGTAGAGATTGGGTACAGGGTATGTAGACCGCTCGGCTGGAGTCTTGATTGACTACTTTCTACGTACCATAATCATCACAGAGCATAGGCGATGGGCTACATACTAAAGCCTTTCCTTTGCAGCTAACAATATACTCTCATTCTCCATATCTTCATTCTAGTCCTTTTTGCTTCATCTCTGTGCCGACTTCACTGGATTAGAAGTAACCCCTTTGACCTATGTAGTAGGGTGGTATAAGACTTAGAGAAGTGGCTTACGGAGCTACTTCGGGGTATTTTGTTTTTAGAAAACGCTTTGCATACAGCAGAAATTGGCCGTCAAACTAGACAGAGTGATCTTTGATTCTACCTAAGACAAATCACCTGCCAATATAACTGGAATTACTTGAAAAATGCCTCATTAACGGAGTCTAAGGTGTAATCCCTCGCTAACCCCGAGCACGAGGCTGTTGTCTAACTTTGATACTCAATGATAGAATGCAGCTTACAGCTCGTGCGGGAATACTTCCCCCTTCAACCAATAAGAAGCTATTTAAGACCGAGCCCCCTGTCGCGCCCCACTCGCTGATCCTCGGCTAATCCCGAGCATGTCTTTTTGGATTACCGTACCTTACATACTTGTTTTTGGTATCATGATGTCTTCGGTACAGGCAAGATGGGAGTTGGATGGTTTGGTGATGCTGACTCTTAGGTAGACAGATAGTTGGGATAGAAATCTGAAACTTGGAGTCTCAATATGGGCAACTTGTTGTTCCGGTCTAGGAGTTAGGCATGCCCTTGAGCAAGTAAGGGGTTGGTTAGGTGCAAATATCTGAGGGTCACGTTGAGGCATATGGCAGTGATTTCACGGTTGTCTAGGATGTATTATGAGTGCTATATAGAGGACAACTCTGGTTCTGGAGGTCGAACATTCTTTGGGCATTGAAAAGAGCAATTGAGTATTCTTATGCCGGCGAGGCATAGTTGACTCGGGCAAGTTATCTAGGAATTCGGTGACCGTAGCTATGGATCAGTAGATTGAGCCTTTCTCATGAGGTGCACTAGTGTCTTCTATGTTCCTGTATATTGCTCCTGAATGTCGCTCAAGTTCGAGCCTGTAACGTAGCCCCCCCCATCGATTATCCATCCAACGCCTGTAATATAGCTCGCTCCCGGGCTGCTCAAGAACATGACCGCCTCTGAGACTTCCTCTGGAAGAGCCAACCTTCCCAGGGGAATAACCTTTAACACTTCCTCCTTCAAAGAAGGACTGCCCTCAAGAGCTCGATCCATCATCGGCCCTTGCACCCACGACGGACAGACTGCATTGACTCGTATGCCGTGGACTGCGTTGTCCAACGCTATAGTGATGATTTGCATGTTAGTCGAGCTCATACAGCGCACATAGGCTACTCACCTGCATTCTTCGTGATCCCCATCACCGCATGCTTCGCAGTGGTATACTGGGTAATCCCTCGAGTCGGGATGTAGGAATTACAAGATCCCAAATTGATGATACAACCGCGACCGATAACGTAATCGTCAACCGAGCGAGCCACGCAAGCGAGCGAGCCACCCCCCTGAATCCTCCCACCTCCGAGAAACGAAGCAATTCAACCATCAA